>NW_024470767.1:335769-615769 GCF_017639515.1 Carcharodon carcharias
GTACATCACACACACACACAGTGTACATCACACACACACACAGTGTACATCACACACACACACACAGTGTACATCACACACACACACACAGTGTACATCACACACACACAGTGTACATCACACACACACACACAGTGTACATCACACACACACACACAGTGTACATCACACACACAGTGTACATCACACACACACAGTGTACATCACACACACACACACACACAGTGTACATCACACACACACACTACATCACACACACACAATGTACATCACACACACACACAGTGTACATCACACACACACAGTTTATATCACACACATACACACATTGTACATCACACACACAGTGTACATCACACACACACACACTGTACATCACACACACGCACACAGTGTACATCACACACACACAGTGTACTTCACACACACACACAGTGTACATCACACACACACAGTGTACATCACACACACACACACACACACACACAGTGTACATCACACACACACACAGTGTACATCACACACACACACACACACACACAGTGTACGTCACACACACACAGTGTACATCACACACACACACAGACAATGTACATCACACACACAAACACAGTGTACATCACACACACACAAACACAGTGTACATCACACACACACACACAGTGTACATCACACACACACACAGTGTACATCAAACACACACACACACACAGTGTACATCACACACACACACAGTGTACATCACACACACACAGTGTACATCACACACACACACACACAGTGTACATCACACACACACACACACACAGTGTACATCACACACACACACAGTGTACATCACACACACACACACACACAGTGTACATCACACACACAGTGTACATCACACACACACACAGTGTACATCACACACACACACACACAGTGTACATCACACACACACACACAGTGTACATCACACACACACACACACACACACACACACAGTGTACGTCACACACACACACACTTTGTACATCACACACACACCCTGTACATCACACACACAGTGAACATCACACACACACACAGTGTACATCACACACACACACACAGTGTACATCACACACACACACACACACACTGTACATCACACACACAGTGTACATCACACACACACACACACACACAGTGTACGTCACACCCACACAGTGTACATCACACACACACACAGACAATGTACATCACACACACAAACACAGTGTACATCACACACACACACACACAGTGTACATCACACACACACACACAGTGTACATCACACACACACACAGTGTACATCAAACACACACACACACACAGTGTACATCACACATATACACAGTTTACATTTCACACACACAGTGTACATCACACACACACACACACAGTGTACATCACACACACACACACACACAGTGTACATCACACACACACACAGTGTACATCACACACACACACACACACAGTGTACATCACACACACAGTGTACATCACACGCACACACAGAGTGTACATCACACACACACACACAGACAGTGTACATCACACACACACACACAGTGTACATCACACACACACACACAGTGTACATCACACACACACAATGTACATCACACACACACACACAGTGTACATCACACACACACACACAGTGTACATCACACATGCAGTGTACATCACACACACACACAGTGTACATCACACACACACACACACTGTACATCACACACACACACACACACACTGTACATCACACACACAGTGTACATCACACACACACACAGTGTACATCACACACACACAGTTTATATCACACACATACACACAGTGTACATCACACACACAAACACAGTGTACATCACACACACACACACACACAATGTACATCACACACACACACAGTGTACATCACACACACACACACAGTGTACATCACACACACACACAGTGTACATCACACACACACAGTGTACATCACACACACACACAGTGTACATCACACACACACAGTGTACATCACACACACACACACAGTGTACATCACACACACACACACAGTGTACATCACACACACACACACACACAGTGTACATCACACACACAGTACATCACACACACACACACAGTGTACATCACACACACACAGTGTACATCACACACACACACACAGTGTGTACATCACACACACACACAGTGTACATCACACACAGACACAGTGTACATCACGACACACACACAGTGTACATCACACACACACACAGTGTACAACACACACTCACACACTGTACATCACACACACACACACAGTGACTTCACACACACACAGTGTACATCACACACACGCACACAGTGTACATCACACACACAGAGTATATCACACACACACACAGTGTACATCACACACACACACAGTGTACATCACACACACACACACACAGGGTACGTCACACACACACATGTACATCACACACACACACAGACAGTGTACATCACACACACACACAGTGTACAACACACACACCACACACACACATTGTACATCACACACACACACAGTGTACATCAACACACACACACACACAGTGTACATCACACATCTACACAGTTTACATCACACACACACAGTGTACATCACACACACACACACACACAGTGTACATCACACACACACACACAGTGTACATCACACACACACTGTACATCACACACACACACAGTGTACATCACACACACACAGTGTACATGACACACACACACACAGTGTTCATCACACACACACACACACAGTACATCACACACACACACACACATTGTACATCGCACACACACACACAATGTACATCACACACACACAGTGTACATCACACACACACACAGTGTACATCACACACACACAGTGTACATCACACACACACAGTGTACATCACACACACACACACACACTTTGTACATCACACACACACAGTGTACATCACACACACACACACAGTGTACATCACACACACACACAGTGTACATCACTCTCACACACAGTGTACATCACACACACACACACACAGTGTACATCACACACACAGTGTACATCACACACACACACACACACAGTGTACATCACACACACACAGTGTACATCACACACACACACGGTGTACATCACACACACACACACCATGTACATCACACTCACACAAAGTGTACTCACACACACACGGTGTACATCACACATACACACAGTGTACATCATACACACGCACACAGTGTACATCACACACACAGTGTACATCACACACACACACAGTGTACATCACACACTCACACACACAGTGTACATCACACACACACAGTGTACATCACACACAAACACAGACAGTGTACATCACACACACACACAGTGTACATCACACACACACACAGTGTACATCACACACACACACAGTGTACAACACACACTCACACACTGTACATCACACACACACACACAGTGTACTTCACACACACACAGTGTACATCACACACACGCACACAGTGTACATCACACACACAGAGTACATCACACACACACACAGTGTACATCACACACACACAGTGTAACATCACACACACACACACACAGTGTACGTCACACACACACAGTGTACATCACACACACACACAGACAGTGTACTCACACACACACACAGTGTACATCACACACACACACACACACATTGTACATCACCCACACACACAGTGTACATCAAACACACACACACACACAGTGTACATCACACATATACACAGTTTACATCACACACACACAGTGTACATCACACACACACACACACACAGTGTACATCACACACACACACACAGTGTACATCACACACACACTGTACATCACACACACACACAGTGTACATCACACACACACAGTGTACATGACACACACACACACAGTGTACATCACACACACACACACACAGTACATCACACACACACACACACATTGTACATCGCACACACACACACAATGTACATCACACACACACAGTGTACATCACACACACACACAGTGTACATCACACACACACAGTGTACATCACACACACACAGTGTACATCACACACACACACACACACTTTGTACATCACACACACACAGTGTACATCACACACACACACACAGTGTACATCACACACGCAGTGTACATCACACACACACACAGTGTACATCACACACACACACACAGTGTACATCACACACACACACACACACACACTGTACATCACACACACAGTGTACATCACACACACACACAGTGTACATCACACACACACAGTTAATATCACACACATACACACAGTGTACATCACACACACAAACACAGTGTACATCACACACACACACACACACAATGTACATCACACACACAGACAGTGTACATCACACACCCACACACACTGTACATCACACACACACACAGTGTACATCACACACACACAGTGTACTTCACACACACACACAGTGTACATCACACACACACAGTGTACATCACACACACACACACAGTGTACTTCACACACACACACACAGTGTACATCACACACCCACACACACACAGTGTACATCACACACTCAGTACAGCACACACACACACACAGTGTACATCACACACACACAGTGTACATCACACACACACACACAGTGTGTACATCACACACACACACAATTTACATCACACACACAGACACATTGTACATCACACACACACACAGTGTACATCACACACACACACAGTGTACAACACACACTCACACACTGTACATCACACACACACACACAGTGTACTTCACACACACACAGTGTACATCACACACACGCACACAGTGTACATCACACACACAGAGTACATCACACACACACACAGTGTACATCACACACACACAGTGTACATCACACACACACACACACAGTGTACGTCACACACACACAGTGTACATCACACACACACACAGACAGTGTACATCACACACACACACAGTGTACATCACACACACACACACACACATTGTACATCACACACACACACAGTGTACATCAAACACACACACACACACAGTGTACATCACACATATACACAGTTTACATCACACACACACAGTGTACATCACACACACACACACACACAGTGTACATCACACACACACACACAGTGTACATCACACACACACTGTACATCACACACACACACAGTGTACATCACACACACACAGTGTACATGACACACACACACACAGTGTACATCACACACACACACACACAGTACATCACACACACACACACACATTGTACATCGCACACACACACACAATGTACATCACACACACACAGTGTACATCACACACACACACAGTGTACATCACACACACACAGTGTACATCACACACACACAGTGTACATCACACACACACACACACACTTTGTACATCACACACACACAGTGTACATCACACACACACACACAGTGTACATCACACACACACACAGTGTACATCACTCTCACACACAGTGTACATCACACACACACACACACACAGTGTACATCACACACACAGTGTACATCACACACACACACACCATGTACATCACACACAAACACAGTGTACATCACACACACACACGGTGTACATCACACACACACACACCATGTACATCACACTCACACAAAGTGTACTCACACACACACGGTGTACATCACACATACACACAGTGTACATCACACACACGCACACAGTGTACATCACACACACAGTGTACATCACACACACACACAGTGTACATCACACACACACACACACAGTGTACGTCACACACACACAGTGTACATCACACACAAACACAGACAGTGTACCTCACACACACACACAGTGTACATCACACACACACACAGTGTACATCACACACACACACAGTGTACAACACACACTCACACACTGTACATCACACACACACACACAGTGTACTTCACACACACACAGTGTACATCACACACACGCACACAGTGTACATCACACACACAGAGTACATCACACACACACACAGTGTACATCACACACACACAGTGTACATCACACACACACACACACAGTGTACGTCACACACACACAGTGTACATCACACACACACACAGACAGTGTACATCACACACACACACACAGTGTACATCACACACACACACACACACATTGTACATCACACACACACACAGTGTACATCAAACACACACACACACACAGTGTACATCACACATATACACAGTTTACATCACACACACACAGTGTACATCACACACACACACACACACAGTGTACATCACACACACACACACAGTGTACATCACACACACACTGTACATCACACACACACACAGTGTACATCACACACACACAGGTGTACATGACACAACCACACAGTGTACATCACACACACACACACACAGTACATCACACACACACACACACATTGTACATCGCACACACACACACAATGTACATCACACACACACAGTGTACATCACACACACACACAGTGTACATCACACACACACAGTGTACATCACACACACACAGTGTACATCACACACACACACACACACACTTTGTACATCACACACACACAGTGTACATCACACACACACAGTGTACATCACACACACACACAGTGTACATCACTCTCACACACAGTGTACATCACACACACACACACACACAGTGTACATCACACACACAGTGTACATCACACACACACACACCATGTACATCACACACAAACACAGTGTACATCACACACACACACGGTGTACATCACAGACACACACACCATGTACATCACACTCACACAAAGTGTACTCACACACACACGGTGTACATCACACATACACACAGTGTACATCACACACACGCACACAGTGTACATCACACACACAGTGTACATCACACACACACACAGTGTACATCACACACACACACACACACAGTGTACGTCACACACACACAGTGTACATCACACACAAACACAGACAGTGTACATCACACACACACACAGTGTACATCACACACACACACACACACACAGTGTACATCACACACACACACACACAGTGTACATCACACACACACACAGTGTACATCAAACACACACACACACACAGTGTACATCACACATATACACAGTTTACATCGCACACACACAGTGTACATCACACACACACACACACACAGTGTACATCACACACACACACACACAGTGTACATCACACACACACAGTGTACATCACACACACAAACACACACAGTGTACATCACACACACAGACAGTGTACATCACACACACACACAAAGTGTACATCACACACACACACAGACAGTGTACATCACACACACACACACAGTGTACATCACACACACACACACAGTGTACATCACACAAACACAGTGTACATCACACACACACACACAGTGTACATCACACACACACACAGTGTACATCACACACTCACACTGTACATCACACACACACACACAGACAGTGTACATCACACACACACACACAGTGTACATCACACACACACACACACAGTGTACATCACACACACACACTACATCACACACACACAGTGTACATCACACACACACACACAATGTGTACATCACACACACACAGTTTATATCACACACATACACACAGTGTACATCACACACACACACAGTGTACATCACACACACAGACAGTGTACATCACACACACACACTGTACATCACACACACACACAGTGTACATCACACACACACAGTGTACTTCACAAACACACACAGTGTACATCACACACACACAGTGTACATCACACACACACACACACACAGTGTACATCACACACACACACAGTGTACATCACACACACACACACACACAGTGTACGTCACACACACACAGTGTACATCACACACACACACACACACAGTGTACATCACACACACACACAGTGTACATCACACACACACACACACACAGTGTACATCACACACACACACACACACAGTGTACATCACACACACACAGTGTACATCACACACACACACACAGTGTACATCACACACACACACAGTGTACATCACACACACACACACACACACACACAGTGTACATCACACACACACACAGACAATGTACATCACACACACAAACACAGTGTACATCACACACACACACACACAGTGTACATCACACACACACACACACAGTGTACATCACACACACACAGTGTACATCAAACACACACACACACACACAGTGTACATCACACATATACACAGTTTACATTTCACACACACAGTGTACATCACACACACAGTGTACATCACACACACACACACACAGTGTACATCACACACACACACAGTGTACATCACACACACACACACACACAGTGTACATCACACACACAGTGTACATCACACGCACACACAGAGTGTACATCACACACACACACACACAGACAGTGTACATAACACACACACACACACAGTGTACATCACACACACACAGTGTACATCACACACACACACACAGTGTACATCACACACACACAGTGTACATCACACACACACACACAGTGTACATCACACACACACAGTGTACATCACACACACACACAGTGTACATCACACACACACACAGTGTACATCACACACACACACACACAGTGTACATCACACACACACACACAGTGTACATCACACACACACACACACAGTGTACATCACACACACACACACACACACACACAGTACATCACACACACACAGTGTACATCACACACACACACACAGTGTACATCACACACACACAGTTTATATCACACACATACACACAGTGTACATCACACACACAAACACAGTTTACATCACACACCCACACACACTGTACATCACACACACACACAGTGTACATCACACACACACAGTGTAATTCACACACACACACACAGTGTACATCACACACACAGAGTGTACATCACACACACGCACAGTGTACTTCACACACACACACACAGTGTACATCACACACCCACACACACACAGTGTACATCACACACTCAGTACATCACACACACACACACAGTGTACATCACACACACACAGTGTACATCACACACACACACATAGTGTGTACATCTCACACACACACAATGTACATCACACACGCAGACACAGTGTACATCACACACACACACAGTGTACATCACACACACACAGTGTACATCACACACACACAGTGTACATCACACACACACACACACAGTGTACCTCACACACACACACAGTGTACATCACACACACACAAAGTGTACATCACACACACACACACACAGTGTACATCACACACTCACACTGTACATCACACACACACACACAGTGTACATCACACACACAGAGTGTACAACACACACTCACACACTGTACATCACACACACACACACAGTGTACTTCACACACACACAGTGTACATCACACACACGCACACAGTGTACATCACACACACACACAGTGTACATCACACACACACAGTGTACATCACACACACACACACACACAGTGTACGTCACACACACACAGTGTACATCACACACACACACAGACAGTGTACATCACACACACACACACAGTGTACATCACACACACCACACACATTGTACATCACACACACACACAGTGTACATCAAACACACACACACACAGTGTACATCACACATATACACAGTTTACATCACACACACACAGTGTACATCACACACACACACACAGTGTACATCACACACACACACACAGTGTACATCACACACACACACAGTGTACATCACACACACACACACACAGTGTACATCACACACACAGACAGTGTACATCACACGCACACACAGAGTGTACATCACACACACACACAGACAGTGTACATCACACACACACACACACAGTGTACATCACACACACACACACACACAGTGTACATCACACACACAAAGTGTACATCACACACACACACAGTGTACATCACACACACAGTGTACATCACACACACACAGTGTACATCACACACACACACACACACAGTGTACATCACACACACACACACAGTGTACATCACACACACACAGTTTATATCACACACACACACACAGTGTACATCACACACACACACACACAGTGTACATCACACACACCCACACACAATGTACATCACACACACAGACAGTGTACATCACACACACACCACACTGTACATCACACACACACAGTGTACATCACACACACACAGTGTACTTCACACACACACAGTGTACATCACACATACACAGTGTACATCACACACGCACACACACACACACAGTGTACATCACACACACACACACACAGTGTACATCACACACACACAGTGTACATCACACACCCACACACACACATTGTACATCACACACATACACAGTGTACATCACACAATCAGTACATCACACACACACACACAGTGTACATCACACACACACACACACAGTGTACATCACACACACACACACAGTGTGTAAATCACACACACCAACACAATGTACATCAAACACACAGACACAGTGTACATCACACACACACACAGTGTACATCACACACACACAGTGTACATCACACACACACACAGTGTACATCACACACACACACACAGTGTACATCACACACACACACAGTGTAAATCACACACACACACAGTGTACATCACACACACACACACAGTGTACATCACACACACACACACACACTGTACATCACACACACACACACACAGTGTACATCACACACACACAGTGTACAACACACACTCACACGCTGTACATCACACACACAGACAGTGTACATCAAACACACACGCAGTGTACTTCACACACACAGTGTACATCACACACACACACACACACACACACAGTGTACATCACACACTCAAGCACACACACACACACAGTGTACATCGCACACACTCACACACAGTGTACATCACACACACAGTGTACATCACACACACACACACACAGTGTACATCACACACACACAGTGTACATCACACGCACACACACAGTTTGTACATCACACACACACACACAGAGTACATCACACACACACACAGTGTACATCACACACACACACAGTGTACATCACACACCCACACAGTGTACATCACACACACACACACAGTGTACATCACACACACACACACTGTACATCACACACACACACAGTGTACATCACACACACAAACAGTGTACATCACACACACACACAGTGTACATCACACAAACACACACAGTGTACATCACGCACACACACAGTGTACATCACACACAAACACCATGTACATCACACACAAACAGTGTACATCACACACACACCATGTATATCACACACAAACACAGTGTACATCACACACACAACACAGTGTACATCACACACACACACACCATGTACATCACACACACAGTGTACATCACACTCACACACGGTGTGCATCACACACACACACACGGTGTACATCCCACACACACACAGTGTACATCACACACACACACACACACACAGTGTACATCACACACACACACAGTGTACATCACACACACACAGTGTACATCACACACACACACACCATGGACATCACACACACACACAGTGTACATCACACACACACAGTGTACATCACACACACACACAGTGTACATCACACACACAAACACACAGTGTACATCACACAAACACACACACAGTGTACATCACACACACACAGTGTACATCACACACACACAGTGTACATCACACACACACAGTGTACATCACACACACACACACACACACACACACACAGTGTACGTCACACACACACAGTGTACATCACACACACACACAGACAGTGTACATCACACACACACTCACAGTGTAAATCACACACACACACACACACACACACACACAAAGTGTACATCACACATACACACACAGTGTACATCACACACACACACACAGTGTACATCACACACACACACATTGTACATCACACACACACACACACAGTGTACATCACACACACAGACAGTGTACATCACACGCACACACAGAGTGTACATCACACACACACACAGACAGTGTACATCACACACACACACAGTGTACATCACACACACACACAGTGTACATCACACACACAGTGTACATCACACACACACACAGTGTACATCACACACACACACACACAGTGTACATCACAAACACACACACACACTGTACATCACACACACAGTGTACTTCACACACACACACACAGTGTACATGACACACACACAGTTTATATCACACACACACTCAGTGTACATCACACACACACACACAGTGTACATCACCCACACACACACACAATGTACATCACACACACAGAGAGTGTACATCACACACACACCACACTGTACATCACACACACACACAGTGTACATCACACACACACAGTGTACTTCACACACACACACAGTGTACATCACACATACACAGTGTACATCACACACACACACACACACACACAGTGTACATCACACACACACACACACACACAGTGTACATCACACACACACACAATGTACATCACACACCCACACACACACATTGTACATCACACACACACACAGTGTACATCACACACACACACAGTGTACATCACACACACACACACAGTGTACATCACGCACACACACAGTGTACATCACACACAAACACCATGTACATCACACACAAACAGTGTACATCACACACACACCATGTATATCACACACACACACAGTGTACATCACACACACAACACAGTGTACATCACACACACACACACCATGTACATCACACACACAGTGTACATCACACTCACACACGGTGTACATCACATACACACACACGGTGTACATCCCACACACACACAGTGTACATCACACACACACACACACACAGTGTACATCACACACACACACAGTGTACATCACACACAGACAGTGTACATCACACACACACACACCATCGACATCACACACACACTCAGTGTACATCACACACACACAGTGTACATCACACACACACACGGTGTACATCACACACACACACAGTGTACATCACACACACAAACACACAGTGTACATCACACGAACACACACACAGTGTACATCACACACACACAGTGTACATCACACACACACAGTGTACATCACACACACACAGTGTACATCACACACACACACACACACACACACAGTGTACGTCACACACACACAGTGTACATCACACACACACACAGACAGTGTACATCACACACACACTCACAGTGTAAATCACACACACACACACACACACACACACACAGTGTACATCACACATACGCACACAGTGTACATCACACACACACACACACAGTGTACATCACACACACACACATTGTACATCACACACACACACACACAGTGTACATCACACACACAGACAGTGTACATCACACGCACACACAGAGTGTACATCACACACACACACAGACATTGTACATCACACACACACACACAGTGTACATCACACACACACACACACAGTGTACATCACACACACAAAGTGTACATCACACACACACACACAGTGTACATCACACACACACACAGTGTACATCACACACACAGTGTACATCACACACACACACAGTGTACATCACACACACACACACACACAGTGTACATCACAAACACACACACACACTGTACATCACACACACAGTGTACTTCACCCACACACACACAGTGTACATGACACACACACAGTTTATATCACACACACACACTCAGTGTACATCACACACACACACACAGTGTACATCACCCACACACACACACAATGTACATCACACACACAGAGAGTGTACATCACACACACACCACACTGTACATCACACACACACACAGTGTACATCACACACACACAGTGTACTTCACACACACACACAGTGTACATCACACATACACAGTGTACATCACACACACACACACACACACACACAGTGTACATCACACACACACACACACAGTGTACATCACACACACACACAATGTACATCACACACCCACACACACACATTGTACATCACACACACACACAGTGTACATCACACACTCAGTACATCACACACACACACACAGTGTACATCACACACACACACACAGTGTGTACATCACACACACACACACAGTGTGTACATCACACACACACACAATGTACATCACACACACAGACACAGTGTACATCACACACACACACAGTGTACATCACACACACACAGTGTACATCACACACACACACAGTGTACATCACACACACACACACAGTGTACATCACACACATACAGTGTACAGCACACACACACACAATGTACATCACACACACACACACACAGTGTACATCACACACACAGTGTACATCACACACACACACAGAGAGTGTACATCACACACACAGACAGTGTTCATCACACACACACACACAGTGTACGTCACACACACACACAGTTTACATCACACACACACACAGTGTACATCACACACACACACACACAGTGTACATCACACACACAGTGTACATTGCACACTCACACAGTGTACATCACACACACACACACTGTGTACATCACACACACACACACACACACACACTGTACATCACACACACTCAGTGTACATCACACACACACACACAGTGTACATCACACACACACAGTGTACATCACACACACACACACACAGTGTACATCACACACACACACACAGTGTACATCACACACACACACACAGTGTACTTCACACACACACACACACAGTGTACATCACACACCCACACACACACAGTGTACATCACACACTCAGTACATCACACACACACACACAGTGTACATCACACACACACAGTGTACATCACACACACACACACAGTGTGTACATCACACACACACAATGTACATCACACACACAGACACAGTGTACATCAAACACACACACAGTGTACATCGCACACACACAGTGTACATCACACACACACACTGTGTACATCACACACACACAGACACAGTGTACATCACACACACACACACACACAGTGTACCTCACACACACACACAGTGTACATCACACACACACACAGTGTACATCACACACACACACACAGTGTACAACACGCACTCACACACTGTACATCACACACACACACACAGTGTACTTTACACACACACAGTGTACATCACACACACGCACACAGTGTACATCACACACACAGTGTACATCACACACACACACAGTGTACATCACACACACACACACACAGTGTACGTCACACACACACAGTGTTCATCACACACACACACAGACAGTGTACATCACACACACACACACAGTGTACATCACACACACACACACACATTGTACATCACACACACACACAGTGTACATCAAACACGCACACAGACACAGTGTACATCACACATATACACAGTTTACATCACACCTACACACTCTACATCACACACACACACACACAGTGTACATCACACACACACACAGTGTACATCACACACACAAACACAGTGTACATCACACACACAGACAGTGTACATCACACGCACACACAGAGTGTACATCACACACACACACAGACAGTGTACATCACACACACACACACAGTGTACATCACACACACACACACACAGTGTACATCACACACACAAAGTGTACATCACACAAACACACACAGTGTACATCACACACACACACAGTGTACATCACACACAGTGTACATCACACACACACACAGTGTACATCACACACACACACACACACACAGTGTACATCACAAACACACACACACACTGTACATCACACACACACAGTGTACTTCACACACACACACAGTGTACATCACACACACACAGTTTATATCACACACACACACACAGTGTACATCACACACACACACACAGTGTACATCACACACACACACACACACAATGTACATCACACACACAGAGAGTGTACATCACACACACACCACACTGTACATCACACACACACACAGTGTACATCACACACACACAGTGTACTTCACACACACACAGTGTACATCACACATACACAGTGTACATCACACACACACACACACACAGTGTACATCACACACACACACACACAGTGTACATCACACACACACACACGGTGTACATCACACACACACACACAGTGTGTACATCACACACACACACAATGTACATCACACACACAGACACAGTGTACATCACACACACACACAGTGTACATCGCACACACACAGTGTACATCACACACACAGTGTACATCACACACACACACACACACACAGTGTACCTCACACACACACACAGTGTACATCACACACACACACAGTGTACATCACACACACACACACAGTGTACATCACACACTCACACTGTACATCACACACACACACACAGTGTACATCACACACCCACAGTGTACAACACGCACACACACACTGTACATCACACACACACACACACACAGTGTACTTCACACACACACAGTGTACATCACACACACAGTTTACATCACACACACACACAGTGTACATCACACACACACACACACACAGTGTACGTCACACACACACAGTGTACATCAGACACACACACAGACAGTGTACATCACACACACACACACAGTGTACATCACACACACACACACATTGTACATCACACACACACACAGTGTACATCAAACACACACACACACACAGTGTTCATCACACATATACACAGTTTACATCACACACACACAGTGTACATCACACACACACACACACACACAGTGTACATCACACACACACACACAGTGTACATCACACACACACACAGTGTACATCACACACACAGACAGTGTACATCACACGCACATACAGAGTGTACATCACACACACACACAGACAGTGTACATCACACACACACACACAGTGTTCATCACACACACACACACACAGTGTACATCACACACACAAAGTGTACATCACACACACACACACAGTGTACATCACACACACACACAGTGTACATCACACACACAGTGTACATCACACACACACACACACAGTGTACATCACACACACACACACACAGTGTACATCACAAACACACACACACACTGTACATCACACACACACAGTGTACTTCACACACACACACACACAGTGTAATCACACACACACAGTTTATATCACACACACACACACAGTGTACATCACACACACTCACACAGTGTACATCACACACACACACACACAATGTACATCACACACACAGACAGTGTACATCACACACACACCACACTGTACATCACACACACACACAGTGTACATCACACACACACAGTGTACTTCACACACACACAGTGTACATCACACATACACAGTGTACATCACACACACACACACACACACAGTGTACATCACACACACACACACAGTGTACATCACACACACACACAGTGTACATCACACACACACACAGTGTACATCACACACCCACACACACACATTGTACATCACACACACACACAGTGTACATCACACACTCAGTACATCACACACACACACACAGTGTACATCACACACACACACACAGTGTGTACATCACACACACACACACACAGTGTGTACATCACACACACACACACACAGTGTGTACATCACACACACACACACAGTGTGTACATCACACACACACACAATGTACATCACACACACACACAGTGTACATCACACACACACAGTGTACATCACACACACACAGTGTACATCACACACACACACACAGTGTACATCACACACACACAGTGTACATCACACACACACACAGTGTACATCACACACACACACACACTGTACATCACACACACACACACACTGTACATCACACACACACACACACAGTGTACATCACACACACACAGTGTACAACACACACTCACACGCTGTACATCACACACACAGACAGTGTACATCAAACACACACGCAGTGTACTTCACACACAAAGTGTACATCACACACACACACACACACACACACACAGTGTACATCACACACTCAAGCACATACACACACAGTGTACATCGCACACACACACACACAGTGTACATCACACACACAGTGTACATCACACCCACACACACACACAGTGTACATCACACACACACAGTGTACATCACACACACACACACAGTGTGTACATCACACACACACACACAGAGTACATCACACACACACACAGTGTACATCACACACCCACACAGTGTACATCACACACACACACACTGTACATCACTCACACACACAGTGTACATCACACACACACCATGTATATCACACAGACACACAGTGTACATCACACACACAACACAGTGCACATCACACACACACACACCATGTACATCACACACACAGTGTACATCACACTCACACACGGTGTACATCACACACACACACGGTGTACTTCCCACACACACACCATGTACATCACACACACACAGTGTACATCACACACACACACAGTGTACATCACACACACACACAGTGTACATCACACACACACAGTGTACATCACACACACACACACCATGGACATCACACACACACACAGTGTACATCACACACACACAGTGTACATCACACACACACACGGTGTACATCACACACACATACAGTGTACATCACACACACAAACACACAGTGTACATCACACAAACACACACACAGTGTACATCACACACACACAGTGTACATCACACACACACACACACACACACACACACACACACAGTGTACGTCACACACACACAGTGTACATCACACCCACACACAGACAGTGTACATCACACACACACTCACAGTGTAAATCACACACACACACACACACACAGTGTACATCACACATACACACACAGTGTACATCACACACACACACACACACACAGTGTACATCACACACACACACAGTGTACATCACACACACACAGTGTACATCACACACACACACAGTGTCCATCACACACACACACACACAGTGTACATGACACACACACACAGTGTACATCACACACACACACAGTGTACATCACACACACAGACAGTGTACATCACGCGCACACACAGTGTACATCACACACACACACAGAGAGTGTACATCACACACACAGACAGTGTACATCACACACACACACAGAGTGTACGTCACACACAAACACAGTTTACATCACACACACACACAGTGTACATCACACACACACACACACACACACACACAGTGTACATCACACACACAGTGTACATTGCACACTCACACAGTGTACATCACACACACACACACAGTGTACATCACACACACACAGTGTACATCACACATACACACACACAGTGTACATCACACACACACACACACACAGTGTACATCACACACACACACACAGTGTACATCACACACACACACACAGTTTACATCACACACACACAGTGTACATCACACATACGCACACACAGTGTACATCACACACACACACACACACAGTGTACATCACACACACACACACAGTGTACATCACACACACACACACAGTTTACATCACACACACACACACACACACTGTACATCACACACACACACAGTGTACATCACACACACACAGTGTACTTCACACACACACACACAGTGTACATCACACACACACAGTTTACATCACACACACACAAACACACACACACTGTACATCACACACACACACAGTGTACATCACACACACACAGTGTACTTCACACACACACACACACAGTGTACATCACACACACACAGTGTACATCACACACACACAAACACACACACACACAGTGTACATCACACACACACAGTGTACATCACACACACACACACACACACACACAGTGTACTTTACACACACGCACAGACATTGTACATCACACACACAGTGTACATCACACACAAACACAGTGTACATCACACACACATACAGTGTACATCACACACACACAGTGTACATCACACACACACACACACAGTGTACATCACACGCACACACACTGTGTTCATCACACACACACAGTGTACATCACACACACACACAGACAGTGTACATCACACACACACAGTGTACATCACACACACACACAAACACAGTGTACATCACACACACACACAAACAGTGTATATCACACACACACACATCGTACATCACACCCACACACACAGAGTATACATCTCACACACACACACAGTGTACATCACACAGACACACACACAGTGTACATCACACACACACAGTGTACATCACACACACACAGTGTACATCACACACACACACACGCACACACACCATGTACATCACACACACACACAGTGTACATCACACACACACACCATGTACATCACACACACACACAGTGTACATCACACACACAGTGTACATCACACACACACAGTGTACATCACACACACTCAGTGTACATCACACACACACACACCATGTACATCACACACACACAGAGTGTACATCACACGCACACACAGTGTACATCACACACACACACAGTGTACATCACACACACACACCATGTACATCACACACACACACAGTGTACATCACACACACACACAGTGTACATCACACACACACACACGGTGTACATCACACACACAGTGTACATCACACACACACACAGTGTACATCACACACACACACACAGTGTACTTCACACACACACAGTGTACATCACACACACACACAGACAGTGTACATCACACACACACACAGTATACATCACACACACACACACACACAGTGTACGTCACACACACAAACAGTGTACATCACACACACACACAGACAGTGTACATCACACACACACACAGTGTACATCACACACAGACACACACACAGTGTACATCACACACACACACAGACAGTGTACATCACACACACACACAGTGTACATCGCACACACACAGTGTACATCACACACACAGTGTACATCACACACACACACACACACACAGTGTACCTCACACACACACACAGTGTACATCACACACACACACAGTGTACATCACACACACACACAGTGTACATCACACACTCACACTGTACATCACACACACACACACAGTGTACATCACACACCCACAGTGTACAACACGCACTCACACACTGTACATCACACACACACACACACAGTGTACTTCACACACACACAGTGTACATCACACACACAGTTTACATCACACACACACACAGTGTACATCACACACACACACACACACAGTGTACGTCACACACACACAGTGTACATCACACACACACACAGACAGTGTACATCACACACACACACACAGTGTACATCACACACACACACACATTGTACATCACACACACACACAGTGTACATCAAACACACACACACACACAGTGTACATCACACATATACACAGTTTACATCACACACACACAGTGTACATCACACACACACACACACACAGTGTACATCACACACACACACACAGTGTACATCACACACACACACAGTGTACATCACACACACAGACAGTGTACATCACACGCACACACAGAGTGTACATCACACACACACACAGACAGTGTACATCACACACACACACACAGTGTTCATCACACACACACACACACAGTGTACATCACACACACAAAGTGTACATCACACACACACACACAGTGTACATCACACACACACACAGTGTACATCACACACACAGTGTACATCACACACACACACACACAGTGTACATCACACACACACACACAGTGTACATCACAAACACACACACACACTGTACATCACACACACACAGTGTACTTCACACACACACACACAGTGTAATCACACACACACAGTTTATATCACGCACACACACAGTGTACATCACACACACTCACACAGTGTACATCACACACACACACACACAATGTACATCACACACACAGACAGTGTACATCACACACACACCACACTGTACATCACACACACACACAGTGTACATCACACACACACAGTGTACTTCACACACACACAGTGTACATCACACATACACAGTGTACATCACACACACACACACACACAGTGTACATCACACACATACACACAGTGTACATCACACACACACACAGTGTACATCACACACACACACAGTGTACATCACACACCCACACACACACATTGTACATCACACACACACACAGTGTACATCACACACTCAGTACATCACACACACACACACTGTGTACATCACACACACACACACAGTGTGTACATCACACACACACACACAGTGTGTACATCACACACACACACACAGTGTGTACATCACACACACACACACAGTGTGTACATCACACACACACACAATGTACATCACACACACACACAGTGTACATCACACACACACAGTGTACATCACACACACACAGTGTACATCACACACACACACACAGTGTACATCACACACACACAGTGTACATCACACACACACACACACAGTGTACATCACACACACACACACACTGTACATCACACACACACACACACTGTACATCACACACACACACACACACAGTGTACATCACACACACACAGTGTACAACACACACTCACACGCTGTACATCACACACACAGACAGTGTACATCAAACACACACGCAGTGTACTTCACACACACAGTGTACATCACACACACACACACACACACACAGTGTACATCACACACTCAAGCACACACACACACAGTGTACATCGCACACACACACACACAGTGTACATCACACACACAGTGTACATCACACACACACACACACACAGTGTACATCACACACACACAGTGTACATCACACACACACACACAGTGTGTACATCACACACACACACACAGAGTACATCACACACACACACAGTGTACATCACACACCCACACAGTGTACATCACACACACACACACTGTACATCACTCACACACACAGTGTACATCACACACACACACAGTGTACATCACACACACACACAGTGTACATCACACACACACAGACAGTGTACATCACACACACACACAGTGTACATCACACACAAACACCATGTACATCACACACAAACAGTGTACATCACACACACACCATGTATATCACACAGAAACACAGTGTACATCACACACACAACACAGTGCACATCACACACACACACACCATGTACATCACACACACAGTGTACATCCCACTCACACACGGTGTACATCACACACACACACACGGTGTACTTCCCACACACACACACAGTGTACATCACACATACACACACAGTGTACATCACACACACACACACACACACACAGTGTACATCACACACACACACAGTGTACATCACACACACACAGTGTACATCACACACACACACACAGTGTCCATCACACACACACACACACACAGTGTACATCACACACACACAGTGTACATCACACACACACACACCATGGACATCACACACACACACAGTGTACATCACACACACACAGTGTACATCACACACACACACGGTGTACATCACACACACATACAGTGTACATCACACACACAAACACACAGTGTACATCACACAAACACACACACAGTGTACATCACACACACACAGTGTACATCACACACACACACACACACACACACACAGTGTACGTCACACACACACAGTGTACATCACACACACACACAGACAGTGTACATCACACACACACTCACAGTGTAAATCACACACACACACACACACACACACACAGTGTACATCACACATACACACACAGTGTACATCACACACACACACACACACAGTGTACATCACACACACACACAGTGTACATCACACACACACAGTGTACATCACACACACACACAGTGTCCATCACACACACACACACACACAGTGTACATGACACACACACACAGTGTACATCACACACACACACAGTGTACATCACACACACAGACAGTGTACATCACGCGCACACACAGTGTACATCACACACACACACACAGAGAGTGTACATCACACACACAGACAGTGTACATCACACACACACACAGAGTGTACGTCACACACAAACACAGTTTACATCACACACACACACAGTGTACATCACACACACACACACACACACACAGTGTACATCACACACACAGTGTACATTGCACACTCACACAGTGTACATCACACACACACACACACAGTGTACATCACACACACACACACACACACACTGTACATCACACACACTCAGTGTACATCACACACACACACACAGTGTACATCACACACACACAGTGTACATCACACATACACACACACAGTGTACATCACACACACACACACACACAGTGTACATCACACACACACACACACACAGTGTACATCACACACACACACACAGTGTACATCACACACACACACACAGTTTACATCACACACACACACACACACACACTGTACATCACACACACACACAGTGTACATCACACACACACAGTGTACTTCACACACACACACACAGTGTACATCACACACACACAGTGTACATCACACACACACAAACACACACACACTGTACATCACACACACACACAGTGTACATCACACACACACAGTGTACTTCACACACACACACACACAGTGTACATCACACACACACAGTGTACATCACACACACACAAACACACACACACACAGTGTACATCACACACACACAGTGTACATCACACACACACACACACACACACACACAGTGTACTTTACACACACGCACAGACATTGTACATCACACACACAGTGTACATCACACACAAACACAGTGTACATCACACACACATACGGTGTACATCACACACACACACAGTGTACATCACACACACACACACACAGTGTACATCACACGCACACACACTGTGTTCATCACACACACACAGTGTACATCACACACACACACACACACAGTGTACATCACACACACACACAGACAGTGTACATCACACACACACAGTGTACATCACACACACACACAAACACAGTGTACATCACACACACACACAAACAGTGTATATCACACACACACACATCGTACATCACACCCACACACACAGAGTATACATCTCACACACACACACAGTGTACATCACACAGACACACACACAGTGTACATCACACACACACAGTGTACATCACACACACACAGTGTACATCACACACACACACACACGCACACACACCATGTACATCACACACACACACAGTGTACATCACACACACACACCATGTACATCACACACACACACAGTGTACATCACACACACAGTGTACATCACACACACACAGTGTACATCACACACACTCAGTGTACATCACACACACACACACAGTGTACTTCACACACACACAGTGTACATCACACACACACACAGACAGTGTACATCACACACACACACAGTATACATCACACACACACACACACACACACACACAGTGTACGTCACACACACAAACAGTGTACATCACACACACACACAGACAGTGTACATCACACACACACAGTGTACATCACATACAGACACACACACAGTGTACATCACACACACACAGACAGTGTACATCACACACACACACACAGTGTACATCACACACACACACACACAGTGTTCATCACACACACACAGTGTACTTCACACACACACAGTGTACATCACACACACACACAGACAGTGTACATCACACACACACACAGTATACATCACACACACACACACACACACACACACACAGTGTACGTCACACACACAAACAGTGTACATCACACACACACACAGACAGTGTACATCACACACACACACAGTGTACATCACACACAGACACACACACAGTGTACATCACACACACACACAGACAGTGTACATCACACACACACACAGTGTACATCACACACACACACACACACAGTGTTCATCACACACACACAGTGTACATCACACACACACACACAGTGTACATCACACACACACACAGTGGACATCACACACACACACACACACACAGTGTACATCACACACACACACACAGTGTACATCACACACACACCTTGACAGTGTACATCACACACACACACAGACAGTGTACATCACACACACACAGTGTACATCACACACACACACAGTGTACATCACACACACACACACACAGTGTACATCACACACACACACACGGTGTACATCACACACACACACAGTGTACATCACACACTCAAGCACACACACACACAGTGTACATCGCACACACACACACACAGTGTACATCACACACACAGTGTACATCACACACACACACACACACAGTGTACATCACACACACACAGTGTACATCACACACACACACACAGTGTGTACATCACACACACACACACACACAGAGTACATCACACACACACACAGTGTACATCACACACCCACACAGTGTACATCACAGACACACACACAGTGTACATCACACACACACACACTGTACATCACTCACACACACAGTGTACATCACACACACACACAGTGTACATCACACACACACACAGTGTACATCACACACACACAGACAGTGTACATCACACACAAACACCATGTACATCACACACAAACAGTGTACATCACACACACACCATGTATATCACACACACACACAGTGTACATCACACACACAACACAGTGTACATCACACACACACACACCATGTACATCACACACACAGTGTACATCACACTCACACACGGTGTACATCACACACACACACACGGTGTACATCCCACACACACACAGTGTACATCACACACACACACCATGTACATCACACACACACAGTGTACATCACACACACACACAGTGTACATCACACACACACAGTGTACATCACACACACACACACCATGGACATCACACACACACACAGTGTACATCACACACACACACGGTGTACATCACACACACACACAGTGTACATCACACACACAAACACACAGTGTACATCACACAAACACACACACAGTGTACATCACACACACACAGTGTACATCACACACACACACACACACACACAGCGTACGTCACACACACACAGTGTACATCACACACACACACAGACAGTGTACATCACACACACACTCACAGTGTAAATCACACACACACACACACACACACACACAGTGTACATCACACATACACACACAATGTACATCACACACACACAAAGTGTACAACACACACACACACACAGTGTACATCACTCACACACACACACACACACAGTGTACATCACACACACACACACACACACGCACAGTGTACATCACACACACACATGGTGTACATCACACACACACAGTGTACATCACACAAACACACACACAGTGTACATCACACACACACACAGTGTACATCACACACACACACACAGTGTACATCACACACACACACACACACACAGTGTACATCACACACACAGTGTACATCACACTCACAGTGTACATCACACACACACACACACACACACACAGTGTACATCACACACACACACACACAGTGTACATCACACACTCATAGTGTACATCACACACATACACACTTAGTGTACATCACACACAGTGTACATCACACACCCACAGTGTACACACACACACACAGTGTACATCACACACACACACACACACACACACGGTGTACATCACACACACACATACAATGTAAATCACACACACACACAGTCTAAATCACACACACACAGTGTACATCACACACACACACACAAAGTGTACGTCACACTCACACAGTGTACATCACACACACACAGTTTACATCACACACACACACACACACACAGTGTACATCACACACACACACAGTGTACATCACACAAACACACACAGTGTACATCACACACACACGCACACAGTGTACATCACACACACACACACACACACAGTGTACATCAGACACACACAAACACACACACACACAGTGTACATCACACACACACCCACACACACGGTGTACATCACACACACACACAAACACATGGTGTACATCACACAAACACAGAGTGTACATCACACACACACACACTGTACATCACACACACAGACACACAGTGTACATCACACACACAGTGTACATCAAACACACACAGTGTACATCACACACACACACACACACTGTACATCACACACACACACACACAAACTGTACATCACACACACACACAGTGTACATCACACACACACACACAGTGGACATCACACACACACACACACACACACACACACACACACTTTGCACATCACACACACACACATAAACACACGGTGTACATCACACACACACACACACACAGTGTACATCACACACACACAGTGTATATCACACACACAGAGTACATCACACAAACACAAACAGTGTACATCACACACAGTGTACATCACACACACAGTGTGCATCACACACAGTGCACACACACACACAGTGTAGATCACACACACACACACACAGTGTACATCACACACAATGTACATCACACACACACACAGTTTACATCACACACACACAGTATACATCACACACAGTGTACATCACACACACAGTGTACAGCACACACACACACACACACACACACACACACACAGTGTACATCACACATACAGTGTACATCACACACACACAGTGTACATCACACACACACACAGTGTACATCTCACACACACTCACACACAGTGTACATCACAGACACACAGTGTACGTCACTCCCACACACACAGAGTGTACATCTCACACACACACAGAGTGTACATTACACAGACACACACACAGTGTACATCACACTCACACACACAGTGTACATCACACACACACAGTGCACATCACATACACACACACACCATGTACATCACACACACACACAGTGTACATCACACACACAGTGTACATCACACACACACAGTGTACATCACACACACTCAGTGTACATCACACACGCACACACCATGTACATCACACACACACACAGTGTACATCCCAAACACACACACCATGTACATCACACACACACACAGTGTACATCCCACACACACACGGTGTACATCACACACACACACAGTGTACATCACACACACAGTGTACATCACACACACACAGTGTACATCACACACACTCAGTGTACATCACACACACACACACCATGTACATCACACGCACACACAGTGTACATCACACACACACACAGTGTACATCACACACACACACCATGTACATCACACACACACAGTGTATATCACACACACACACAGTGTACATCACACACACACACAGTGTACATCACACACACTGTGTACATCACACACACACACCATGTACATCACACACACACAGTGTACATCACACACACACACGGTGTACATCACACACACAGTGTACATCACACACACACATACACACAGTGTACATCACACACACACACACAGTGTACTTCACACACACACAGTATACATCACACACACACACAGACAGTGTACATCACACACACACACAGTATACATCACACACACACACACACACACACAGTGTACGTCACACACACAAACAGTGTACATCACACACACACACAGACAGTGTACATCACACACACACACAGTGTACATCACACACAGACACACACACAGTGTACATCACACACACACACAGACAGTGTACATCACACACACACACAGTGTACATCACACACACACACACACAGTGTTCATCACACACACACAGTGTACATCACACACACACACACAGTGTACATCACACACACACACAGACAGTGTACATCACACACACACACAGTATACATCACACACACACACACACACACACACACAGTGTACGTCACACACACAAACAGTGTACATCACACACACACACAGACAGTGTACATCACACACACACACAGTGTACATCACACACACACACACAGTGGACGTCACACACACACACACACACACACACACACACTTTGCACATCACACACACACACATAAACACACGGTGTACATCACACACACACACACACACAGTGTACATCACACACACACAGTGTATATCACACACACAGAGTACATCACACAAACACAAACAGTGTACATCACACACAGTGTACATCACACACACAGTGTGCATCACACACAGTGCACACACACACAGTGTAGATCACACACACACACACACAGTGTACATCACACACAATGTACATCACACACACACACAGTTTACATCACACACACACAGTATACATCACACACAGTGTACATCACACACACAGTGTACAGCACACACACACACACACACACACACACACACAGTGTACATCACACATACAGTGTACATCACACACACACAGTGTACATCACACACACACACAGTGTACATCTCACACACACTCACACACAGTGTACATCACAGACACACAGTGTACGTCACTCCCACACACACAGAGTGTACATCTCACACACACACAGAGTGTACATTACACAGACACACACACAGTGTACATCACACTCACACACACAGTGTACATCACACACACACAGTGCACATCACATACACACACACACCATGTACATCACACACACACACAGTGTACATCACACACACAGTGTACATCACACACACACAGTGTACATCACACACACTCAGTGTACATCACACACGCACACACCATGTACATCACACACACACACAGTGTACATCCCACACACACACGGTGTACATCACACACACACACAGTGTACATCACACACACAGTGTACATCACACACACACAGTGTACATCACACACACTCAGTGTACATCACACACACACACACCATGTACATCACACGCACACACAGTGTACATCACACACACACACAGTGTACATCACACACACACACCATGTACATCACACACACACAGTGTATATCACACACACACACAGTGTACATCACACACACACACAGTGTACATCACACACACTGTGTACATCACACACACACACCATGTACATCACACACACACAGTGTACATCACACACACACACGGTGTACATCACACACACAGTGTACATCACACACACACATACACACAGTGTACATCACACACACACACACAGTGTACTTCACACACACACAGTATACATCACACACACACACAGACAGTGTACATCACACACACACACAGTATACATCACACACACACACACACACACAGTGTACGTCACACACACAAACAGTGTACATCACACACACACACAGACAGTGTACATCACACACACACACAGTGTACATCACACACAGACACACACACAGTGTACATCACACACACACACAGACAGTGTACATCACACACACACACACAGTGTACATCACACACACACACACACAGTGTTCATCACACACACACAGTGTACATCACACACACACACACAGTGTACATCACACACACACACAGACAGTGTACATCACACACACACACAGTATACATCACACACACACACACACACACACACACAGTGTACGTCACACACACAAACAGTGTACATCACACACACACACAGACAGTGTACATCACACACACACACAGTGTACATCACACACAGACACACACACAGTGTACATCACACACACACACAGACAGTGTACATCACACACACACACAGTGTACATCACACACACACACACACACAGTGTTCATCACACACACACAGTGTACATCACACACACACACACAGTGTACATCACACACACACACAGTGGACATCACACACACACACACACACACAGTGTACATCACACACACACACACAGTGTACATCACACACACACCTTGACAGTGTACATCACACACACACACAGACAGTGTACATCACACACACACAGTGTACATCACACACACACACAGTGTACATCACACACACACACACACAGTGTACATCACACACACACACACGGTGTACATCACACACACACACAGTGTACATCACACACTCAAGCACACACACACACAGTGTACATCGCACACACACACACACAGTGTACATCACACACACAGTGTACATCACACACACACACACACACAGTGTACATCACACACACACAGTGTACATCACACACACACACACAGTGTGTACATCACACACACACACACACACAGAGTACATCACACACACACACAGTGTACATCACACACCCACACAGTGTACATCACAGACACACACACAGTGTACATCACACACACACACACTGTACATCACTCACACACACAGTGTACATCACACACACACACAGTGTACATCACACACACACACAGTGTACATCACACACACACAGACAGTGTACATCACACACAAACACCATGTACATCACACACAAACAGTGTACATCACACACACACCATGTATATCACACACACACACAGTGTACATCACACACACAACACAGTGTACATCACACACACACACACCATGTACATCACACACACAGTGTACATCACACTCACACACGGTGTACATCACACACACACACACGGTGTACATCCCACACACACACAGTGTACATCACACACACACACCATGTACATCACACACACACAGTGTACATCACACACACACACAGTGTACATCACACACACACAGTGTACATCACACACACACACACCATGGACATCACACACACACACAGTGTACATCACACACACACACGGTGTACATCACACACACACACAGTGTACATCACACACACAAACACACAGTGTACATCACACAAACACACACACAGTGTACATCACACACACACAGTGTACATCACACACACACACACACACACACACAGCGTACGTCACACACACACAGTGTACATCACACACACACACAGACAGTGTACATCACACACACACTCACAGTGTAAATCACACACACACACACACACACACACACAGTGTACATCACACATACACACACAATGTACATCACACACACACAAAGTGTACATCACACTCACACACACAGTGTACATCACTCACACACACACACACACACAGTGTACATCACACACACACACACACACACGCACAGTGTACATCACACACACACATGGTGTACATCACACACACACAGTGTACATCACACAAACACACACACAGTGTACATCACACACACACACAGTGTACATCACACACACACACACAGTGTACATCACACACACACACACACACACAGTGTACATCACACACACAGTGTACATCACACTCACAGTGTACATCACACACACACACACACACACACACAGTGTACATCACACACACACACACACAGTGTACATCACACACTCATAGTGTACATCACACACATACACACTCAGTGTACATCACACACAGTGTACATCACACACCCACAGTGTACACACACACACACAGTGTACATCACACACACACACACACACACACACGGTGTACATCACACACACACATACAATGTAAATCACACACACACACAGTCTAAATCACACACACACAGTGTACATCACACACACACACACAAAGTGTACGTCACACTCACACAGTGTACATCACACACACACAGTTTACATCACACACACACACACACACACAGTGTACATCACACACACACACAGTGTACATCACACAAACACACACAGTGTACATCACACACACACGCACACAGTGTACATCACACACACACACACACACACACAGTGTACATCAGACACACACAAACACACACACACACAGTGTACATCACACACACACCCACACACACGGTGTACATCACACACACAAACACACAGTGTACATCACACAAACACACACACAGTGTACATCACACACACAGTGTACATCACACACACACACACACACACAGCGTACGTCACACACACACAGTGTACATCACACACACACACAGACAGTGTACATCACACACACACTCTCAGTGTAAATCACACACACACACACACACACACACAGTGTACATCACACATACACACACAGTGTACATCACACACACACACACAGTGTACATCACACACACACACAGTGTACATCACACACACACATTATACATCACACACACACACAGTGTACATCACACACACACACACACACACACACACAGTGTACATCACACACACACACGGTGTACATCACACACACACACACGGTGTACATCCCACACACACACAGTGTACATCACACACACACACCATGTACATCACACACACACAGTGTACATCACACACACACACAGTGTACATCACACACACACAGTGTACATCACACACACACACACCATGGACATCACACACACACACAGTGTACATCACACACACACACGGTGTACATCACACACACACACAGTGTACATCACACACACAAACACACAGTGTACATCACACAAACACACACACAGTGTACATCACACACACAGTGTACATCACACACACACACACACACACAGCGTACGTCACACACACACAGTGTACATCACACACACACACAGACAGTGTACATCACACACACACTCTCAGTGTAAATCACACACACACACACACACACACACAGTGTACATCACACATACACACACAGTGTACATCACACACACACACACAGTGTACATCACACACACACACAGTGTACATCACACACACACATTATACATCACACACACACACAGTGTACATCACACACACACACACACACAGTGTACATCACACACACACACAGTGTACATCACACACACACACAGTGTACATCACACACACAGACAGTGTACATCACACGCACACACAGTGTACATCACACACACACACAGAGAGTGTACATCACACACACACACACAGTGTACATCACACACACACACAGTGTACATCACACACTCAAGCACACACACACACAGTGTACATCGCACACACACACACACAGTGTACATCACACACACAGTGTACATCACACACACACACACACACAGTGTACATCACACACACACAGTGTACATCACACACACACACACAGTGTGTACATCACACACACACACACACACAGAGTACATCACACACACACACAGTGTACATCACACACCCACACAGTGTACATCACAGACACACACACAGTGTACATCACACACACACACACTGTACATCACTCACACACACAGTGTACATCACACACACACACAGTGTACATCACACACACACACAGTGTACATCACACACACACAGACAGTGTACATCACACACAAACACCATGTACATCACACACAAACAGTGTACATCACACACACACCATGTATATCACACACACACACAGTGTACATCACACACACAACACAGTGTACATCACACACACACACACCATGTACATCACACACACAGTGTACATCACACTCACACACGGTGTACATCACACACACACACACGGTGTACATCCCACACACACACAGTGTACATCACACACACACACCATGTACATCACACACACACAGTGTACATCACACACACACACAGTGTACATCACACACACACAGTGTACATCACACACACACACACCATGGACATCACACACACACACAGTGTACATCACACACACACACGGTGTACATCACACACACACACAGTGTACATCACACACACAAACACACAGTGTACATCACACAAACACACACACAGTGTACATCACACACACACAGTGTACATCACACACACACACACACACACACAGCGTACGTCACACACACACAGTGTACATCACACACACACACAGACAGTGTACATCACACACACACTCACAGTGTAAATCACACACACACACACACACACACACACAGTGTACATCACACATACACACACAATGTACATCACACACACACAAAGTGTACATCACACTCACACACACAGTGTACATCACTCACACACACACACACACACAGTGTACATCACACACACACACACACACGCACAGTGTACATCACACACACACATGGTGTACATCACACACACACAGTGTACATCACACAAACACACACACAGTGTACATCACACACACACACAGTGTACATCACACACACACACACAGTGTACATCACACACACACACACACACACAGTGTACATCACACACACAGTGTACATCACACTCACAGTGTACATCACACACACACACACACACACACACAGTGTACATCACACACACACACACACAGTGTACATCACACACTCATAGTGTACATCACACACATACACACTCAGTGTACATCACACACAGTGTACATCACACACCCACAGTGTACACACACACACACAGTGTACATCACACACACACACACACACACACACGGTGTACATCACACACACACATACAATGTAAATCACACACACACACAGTCTAAATCACACACACACAGTGTACATCACACACACACACACAAAGTGTACGTCACACTCACACAGTGTACATCACACACACACAGTTTACATCACACACACACACACACACACAGTGTACATCACACACACACACAGTGTACATCACACAAACACACACAGTGTACATCACACACACACGCACACAGTGTACATCACACACACACACACACACACACAGTGTACATCAGACACACACAAACACACACACACACAGTGTACATCACACACACACCCACACACACGGTGTACATCACACACACACACAAACACATGGTGTACATCACACAAACACAGAGTGTACATCACACACACACACACTGTACATCACACACACAGACACACAGTGTACATCACACACACAGTGTACATCAAACACACACAGTGTACATCACACACACACACACACACTGTACATCACACACACACACACACAAACTGTACATCACACACACACACAGTGTACATCGCACACACACACACAGTGGACATCACACACACACACACACACACACACACACACACACACTTTGCACATCACACACACACACATAAACACACGGTGTACATCACACACACACACACACACAGTGTACATCACACACACACAGTGTATATCACACACACAGAGTACATCACACAAACACAAACAGTGTACATCACACACAGTGTACATCACACACACAGTGTGCATCACACACAGTGCACACACACACACAGTGTAGATCACACACACACACACACAGTGTACATCACACACAATGTACATCACACACACACACAGTTTACATCACACACACACAGTATACATCACACACAGTGTACATCACACACACAGTGTACAGCACACACACACACACACACACACACACACACACACAGTGTACATCACACATACAGTGTACATCACACACACACAGTGTACATCACACACACACACAGTGTACATCTCACACACACTCACACACAGTGTACATCACAGACACACAGTGTACGTCACTCCCACACACACAGAGTGTACATCTCACACACACACAGAGTGTACATTACACAGACACACACACAGTGTACATCACACTCACACACACAGTGTACATCACACACACACAGTGCACATCACATACACACACACACCATGTACATCACACACACACACAGTGTACATCACACACACAGTGTACATCACACACACACAGTGTACATCACACACACTCAGTGTACATCACACACGCACACACCATGTACATCACACACACACACAGTGTACATCCCACACACACACGGTGTACATCACACACACACACAGTGTACATCACACACACAGTGTACATCACACACACACAGTGTACATCACACACACTCAGTGTACATCACACACACACACACCATGTACATCACACGCACACACAGTGTACATCACACACACACACAGTGTACATCACACACACACACCATGTACATCACACACACACAGTGTATATCACACACACACACAGTGTACATCACACACACACACAGTGTACATCACACACACTGTGTACATCACACACAAACACCATGTACATCACACACACACAGTGTACATCACACACACACACGGTGTACATCACACACACAGTGTACATCACACACACACATACACACAGTGTACATCACACACACACACACAGTGTACTTCACACACACACAGTATACATCACACACACACACAGACAGTGTACATCACACACACACACAGTATACATCACACACACACACACACAGTGTACGTCACACACACAAACAGTGTACATCACACACACACACAGACAGTGTACATCACACACACACACAGTGTACATCACACACAGACACACACACAGTGTACATCACACACACACACAGACAGTGTACATCACACACACACACACAGTGTACATCACACACACACACACACAGTGTTCATCACACACACACAGTGTACATCACACACACACACACAGTGTACATCACACACACACAGTGTACATCACACACACACACAGTGGACATCACACACACACACACACACACAGTGTACATCACACACACACACACAGTGTACATCACACACACACCTTGACAGTGTACATCACACACACACACAGACAGTGTACATCAAACACACACACAGTGTACATCACACACACACAGTGTACATCACACACACACACACAGTGTACATCACACACACACACACAGTGTACATCACACACACACACACACACAGTGTACATCACACAGACACACAGTGTACATCACACACTCAAGCACACACACACACAGTGTACATCGCACACACACACACACAGTGTACATCACACACACAGTGTACATGACACACACACACACACACAGTGTACATCACACACACACAGTGTACATCACACACACACACACACAGTGTGTACATCACACACACACACACAGAGTACATCACACACACACACAGTGTACATCACACACCCACACAGTGTACATCACAGACACACACACAGTGTACATCACACACACACACACTGTACATCACTCACACACACAGTGTACATCACACACACACACAGTGTACATCACACACATACACAGTGTACATCACACACACACAGACAATGTACATCACACACAAACACCATGTACATCACACACAAACAGTTTACATCACACACACACCATGTATATCACACACACACACAGTGTACATTACACACACAACACAGTGTACATCACACACACACACACCATGTACATCACACACACAGTGTACATCACACTCACACACGGTGTACATCACACACACACACACGGTGTACATCCCACACACACACAGTGTACATCACACACACACACCATGTACATCACACACACACAGTGTACATCACACACACACACAGTGTACATCACACACACACAGTGTACATCACACACACACACACCATGGACATCACACACACACACAGTGTACATCACACACACACACGGTGTACATCACACACACACACAGTGTACATCACACACACAAACACACAGTGTACATCACACAAACACACACACAGTGTACATCACACACACAGTGTACATCACACACACACACACACACACAGCGTACGTCACACACACACAGTGTACATCACACACACACACAGACAGTGTACATCACACACACACTCTCAGTGTAAATCACACACACACACACACACACACACAGTGTACATCACACATACACACACAGTGTACATCACACACACACACACAGTGTACATCACACACACACACAGTGTACATCACACACACACATTATACATCACACACACACACAGTGTACATCACACACACACACACACACAGTGTACATCACACACACACACAGTGTACATCACACACACACACAGTGTACATCACACACACAGACAGTGTACATCACACGCACACACAGTGTACATCACACACACACACAGAGAGTGTACATCACACACACACACACAGTGTACATCACACACACACACAGAGTGTACGTCACACACACACACAGTTTACATCACACACACACAGTGTACATCACACACACACACACACACACAGTGTACATCACACACACAGTGTACATTGCACACTCACACAGTGTACATCACACACACACACACAGAGTGTACATCACACACACACACACACACACACTGTACATCACACACACTCAGTGTACATCACACACACACACACAGTGTACATCACACACACACAGTGTACATCACACACACACACACACAGTGTACATCACACACACACACACACACACACACAGTGTACATCTCACACACACACACACAGTGTACATCACACACACACACACAGTGTACATCACACACACACACACACACTGTACATCACACACACACACAGTGTATATCACACACACACAGTGTACTTCACACACACACACAGTGTACATCACACACACACAGTGTACATCACACACACACAAACACACACACACTGTACATCACACACACACACAGTGTACATCACACACACACAGTGTACTTCACACACACACACACACAGTGTACATCACACACACAGTGTACATCACACACACACAAACACACACACACACAGTGTACATCACACACACACACAGTGTACATCACACACACACACACACACAGTGTACATTACACACACACACAGACATTGTACATCACACACACAGTGTACATCACACACACACACAGTGTACATCACACACACACACGGTGTACATCACACACACACACAGTGTACATCACACACACACACAGTGTACATCACACACACACACACAGTGTACATCACACGCACACACACTGTGTTCATCACACACACACAGTGTACATCACACACACACACACACACAGTGTAGATCACACACACACACAGACAGTGTACATCACACACACACAGTGTACATCACATACACACAAAAACACAGTGTACATCACACACACACACAAACAGTGTATATCACACACACACACATCGTACATCACACCCACACACACAGAGTATACATCTCACACACACACAGTGTACATCACGCAGACACACACACAGTGTACATCACACACACACAGTGTACATCACACACACACAGTGTACATCACACACACACACACACACACCATGTACATCACACACACACACAGTGTACATCACACACACACACCATGTACATCACACACACACACAGTGTACATCACACACACAGTGTACATCACACACACACAGTGTACATCACACACACTCAGTGTACATCACACACACACACACCATGTACATCACACACACACAGTGTACATCACACGTACACACAGTGTACATCACACACACACACCATGTACATCACACAAACACACAGTGTACATCACACACACACACAGTGTACATCACACACACACACAGTGTACATCACACACACTGTGTACATCACACACACACACCATGTACATCACACACACACAGTGTACATCACACACACACACGGTGTACATCACACACACAGTGTACATCACACACACACACACACACAGTGTACATCACACAGACACACACAGTGTACTTCACACACACACAGTGTACATCACACACACACACAGACAGTGTACATCACACACACACAGTATACATCACACACACACACACACAGTGTACGTCACACACACAAACAGTGTACATCACACACACACACAGACAGTGTACATCACACACACACACAGTGTACATCACACACAGACACACACACAGTGTACATCACACACACACACAGACAGTGTACATCACACACACACACAGTGTACATCACACACACACAGTGTTCATCACACACACACACAGTGTACATCACACACACACACACAGTGTACATCACACACACACACACAGTGTACATCACACACACACAGTGTAAATCACACACACACACAGTGGACATCACACACACACACACACACACAGTGTACATCACACACACACACACAGTGTACATCACACACACACCTTGACAGTGTACATCACACACACACACAGACAGTGTACATCACACACACACAGTGTACATCACACACACACACAGTGTACATCACACACACACACACACAGTGTACATCACACACACACACACAGTGTACATCACACACACACACACACAGTGTACATCACACACACACACAGTGTACATCAAACACACACACAGTGTACATCACACATATACTCAGTTTACATCACACACACACAGTGTACATCACACACACACACACACACAGTGTACATCACACACACACACACAGTGTACATCACACACACACACAGTGTACATCACACACACACACACACAGTGTACATCACACACACAGACAGTGTACATCACACGCACGCACAGAGTGTACATCACACACACACACAGACAGTGTACATCACACACACACACACAGTGTACATCACACACACACACACACAGTGTACATCACACACACAAATTGTACATCACACACACACACACAGTGTACATCACACACACACACAGTGTACATCACACACACAGTGTACATCACACACACACAGTGTACATCACACACACACACACACACAGTGTACATCACACACACACACAGTGTACATCACACACCCACACACAGTGTACATCACGCACACACACAGTGTACATCACACACACATACACAGTGTACATCACACACACAGTGTACATCACACACACAGTGTACATCACACACACACACACACACACAGTGTACATCACACACACACACACACTGTATATCACACACACACAGTACATCACACACACACACACAGTGTACATCACAGTCACACACAGTGTACATCACACACACACACACACACACACACACAGTGTACATCACACACACACACAATGTACATCACACACACGCACACACACAGTGTACATCACAGACACACACAGTGTACATCACACACACACACACAGTGTACATCACACACACACAGTGTACATCACACACACACACAATGTACATCACACACACGCACACACACAGTGTACATCACAGACACACACAGTGTACATCACACACACACAAAGTGTACATCACACTCACACACACAGTGTACATCACTCACACACACACACACAGGGTACATCACACACACACACACACACACGCACAGTGTACATCACACACACACACACACAGTGTACATCACACACACACACACACACAGTGTACATCACACACACACACAGTGTACATCACACACACACACACACACACAGTGTACATCACACACACAGTGTACATCACACACACAGTGTACATCACACACACACACACACAGTGTACATCACACACTCACAGTGTACATCACACACATACACACTCAGTGTACATCACACACAGTGTACATCACACACACACAGTGTACACACACACACACACAGTGTACATCACACACACACACACACACACACACGGTGTACATCACACACACACATACAATGTAAATCACACACACACACAGTCTAAATCACACACACACAGTGTACATCACACACACACACACACAAAGTGTACGTCATACTCACACAGTGTACATCACACACACACAGTTTACATCACACACACACACACACACACACAGTGTACATCACACACACACACAGTGTACATCACACACACACACACAGTGTACATCACACACACACGCACACAGTGTACATCACACACACACACACACAGTGTACATCAGACACACACAAACACACACACACACAGTGTACATCACACACACACCCACACACACGGTGTACATCACACACACACACAAACACATGGTGTACATCACACAAACACAGAGTGTACATCACACACACACACACTGTACATCACACACACAGACACACAGTGTACATCACACACACAGTGTACATCAAACACACACAGTGTACATCACACACACACACACACACTGTACATCACACACACACACACACAAACTGTACATCACACACACACACAGTGTACATCGCACACACACACACAGTGGACATCACACACACACACACACACACACACACACACACACACACACACACACACTTTGCACATCACACACACACACATAAACACACGGTGTACATCACACACACACACACACACAGTGTACATCACACACACACAGTGTATATCACACACACAGAGTACATCACACAAACACAAACAGTGTACATCACACACAGTGTACATCACACACACAGTGTGCATCACACACAGTGCACACACACACACAGTGTAGATCACACACACACACACACAGTGTACATCACACACAATGTACATCACACACACACACAGTTTACATCACACACACACAGTATACATCACACACAGTGTACATCACACACACAGTGTACAGCACACACACACACACACACACACACACACAGTGTACATCACACACACACACACACACACACAGTGTACATCACACATACAGTGTACATCACACACACACAGTGTACATCACACACACACACACACGCAGTGTACATCTCACACACACACACACACACAGTGTACATCACAGACACACAGTGTACGTCACTCCCACACACACAGAGTGTACATCTCACACACACACAGAGTGTACATTACACAGACACACACACAGTGTACATCACACTCACACACACAGTGTACATCACACACACACAGTGCACATCACACACACACACACACCATGTACATCACACACACACACAGTGTACATCACACACACAGTGTACATCACACACACACAGAGTACATCACACACACTCAGTGTACATCACACACGCACACACCATGTACATCACACACACACACAGTGTACATCCCACACACACACGGTGTACATCACACACACACACACACAGTGTACATCACACACACACACCATGTACATCACACACACAGTGTACATCACACACACACAGTGTACATCACACACAGAGTGTACATCACACACACACACGGTGTACATCACACACACACACAGTGCACATCACACACACACACACAGTGTACATCACACACACACACACAGTGTACATCACACACACACAATGTACATCACACACACACACACATACAGTGTACATCACACACACACACACACACACACACAGTGTACATCACACACACACACAGTGTACATCACACACACACAGTGTACATCACACACACACACACAGTGTACATCACACACACACACACAGTGTACATCACACACACACACAGTGTACATCACACACACACACACACAGTGTACATCACACACACACACAGTGTACATCACACACACACACAGTGTACATCACACACACACACACACACAGTGTACATCACACACACACACACACTGTACATCACACACACACAGTGTACATCACACACACACGCAGACAGTGTACATCACACACACACACAGTGTACATCACACACACACACACACACACACACAGTGTACGTCACACACACACACAGTGTACATCACACACACACACAGACAGTGTACATCATACACACACACAGTGTACATCACACACACACACAGTGTACATCACACACACAGACAGACAGTTTACATCACACACACACACAGTGTACATCACACACACACAGTGTACATCACACACACACACACACAGTGTACATCACACACACACAAACAGCGTACATTCACACACACACAGTGTACATCACACACACACACACATACAGTGTACATCACACACACTCAGTGTAGATCACACACACACACACTATGTACATCACACACACACACACAGTGTACATCCCACACACACACACAATGTACATCACACACACACACACACACACAGTGTACATCACACACACACACCATGTACATCACACACACTGTGTACATCACACACACAGTGTACATCACACACTCACACACCATGTACATCACACACACACTCACAGTGTACATCACACACACACACGGTGTACATCACACACACACACAGTGTACATCACACACACACACACAGTGTACATCACACACACACACACAGTGTACATCACACACACACAGTGTACATCACACACACACACAGACAGTGTTCATCACACACACACACAGTGTACATCACGCACACACACAGTGTACATCACGCACACACACACACACACACACAGTGTACGTCACACACACACAGTGTACATCACACACACACACAGTGTACATCACACACACACACAGACAGTGTACATCATACACACACACACAGTATACATCACACACACACACAGTGTACATCACACACACACATAGACAGTTTACATCACACACACACACATTGTACATCACACACACACACACAGTGTACATCACACACATACACACAGTGTACATCACACACACACACACAGCGTACATCACACACACACAGTGTACATCACACACACACTCACACACACACACAGTGTACATCACACACACACACAGTGTACATCACACACTGACAGTGTACATTGCACACACACAGTGTACATCGCACACACACTCAGTGTACATCACACACGCACACACAGTGTACATCACACACACACAGTGTACCTCAAACACACACAGTGTACATCACACACACAAACAGACACTGTACATCACACACACACACACACACAGTGTACATCACCCACACACACATAGTGTACATCACACACACACAGTGTACATCACACACACACAGTGTACATCGCACACACACTCAGTGTACATCACACACGCACACACAGTGTACATCACACACACACACAGTGTACATCACACACACACACACACACACAGTGTACATCACAGACACACAGTGTACGTCACTCCCACACACACAGAGTGTACATCTCACACACACACACACTGTACATCACACACACACACAGTGTACATCACACACACACACACAGTGTACATCACACACACACACACAGTGTACATCACACACACACACACAGTGTACATCACACACACACAGTGTACATCACACACACACACAGACAGTGTACATCACACACACACACAGTGTACATCACACACACACACACAGTGTACATCACACACACACGCACACAGTGTACATCACACACACACACACACAGTGTACATCAGACACACACAAACACACACACACACAGTGTACATCACACACACACCCACACACACGGTGTACATCACACACACACACAAACACATGGTGTACATCACACAAACACAGAGTGTACATCACACACACACACACTGTACATCACACACACAGACACACAGTGTACATCACACACACAGTGTACATCAAACACACACAGTGTACATCACACACACACACACACACTGTACATCACACACACACACACACAAACTGTACATCACACACACACACAGTGTACATCGCACACACACACACAGTGGACATCACACACACACACACACACACACACACACACACACACACACTTTGCACATCACACACACACACATAAACACACGGTGTACATCACACACACACACACACACAGTGTACATCACACACACACAGTGTATATCACACACACAGAGTACATCACACAAACACAAACAGTGTACATCACACACAGTGTACATCACACACACAGTGTGCATCACACACAGTGCACACACACACACAGTGTAGATCACACACACACACACACAGTGTACATCACACACAATGTACATCACACACACACACAGTTTACATCACACACACACAGTATACATCACACACAGAGTACATCACACACACAGTGTACAGCACACACACACACACACACACACACACACAGTGTACATCACACACACACACACACACACACAGTGTACATCACACATACAGTGTACATCACACACACACAGTGTACATCACACACACACACACACGCAGTGTACATCTCACACACACACACACACACAGTGTACATCACAGACACACAGTGTACGTCACTCCCACACACACAGAGTGTACATCTCACACACACACAGAGTGTACATTACACAGACACACACACAGTGTACATCACACTCACACACACAGTGTACATCACACACACACAGTGCACATCACACACACACACACACCATGTACATCACACACACACACAGTGTACATCACACACACAGTGTACATCACACACACACAGTGTACATCACACACACTCAGTGTACATCACACACGCACACACCATGTACATCACACACACACACAGTGTACATCCCACACACACACGGTGTACATCACACACACACACACACAGTGTACATCACACACACACACCATGTACATCACACACACAGTGTACATCACACACACACAGTGTAAAACACACACAGAGTGTACATCACACACACACACGGTGTACATCACACACACACACAGTGCACATCACACACACACACACAGTGTACATCACACACACAGTGTACATCACACACACACAATGTACATCACACACACACACACATACAGTGTACATCACACACACACACACACACACACACAGTGTACATCACACACACACACAGTGTACATCACACACACACAGTGTACATCACACACACACACACAGTGTACATCACACACACACACACAGTGTACATCACACACACACACAGTGTACATCACACACACACACACACAGTGTACATCACACACACACACAGTGTACATCACACACACACACAGTGTACATCACACACACACACACACAGTGTACATCACACACACACACACACTGTACATCACACACACACAGTGTACATCACACACACACGCAGACAGTGTACATCACACACACACACAGTGTACATCACACACACACACACACACACACAGTGTACGTCACACACACACACAGTGTACATCACACACACACACAGACAGTGTACATCATACACACACACAGTGTACATCACACACACACACAGTGTACATCACACACACAGACAGACAGTTTACATCACACACACACACAGTGTACATCACACACACACAGTGTACATCACACACACACACACACAGTGTACATCACACACACACAAACAGCGTACATTCACACACACACAGTGTACATCACACACACACACACATACAGTGTACATCACACACACTCAGTGTAGATCACACACACACACACTATGTACATCACACACACACACACAGTGTACATCCCACACACACACACACTGTACATCACACACACACACACACACACAGTGTACATCACACACACACACCATGTACATCACACACACTGTGTACATCACACACACAGTGTACATCACACACTCACACACCATGTACATCACACACACACTCACAGTGTACATCACACACACACACGGTGTACATCACACACACACACAGTGTACATCACACACACACACACAGTGTACATCACACACACACACACAGTGTACATCACACACACACAGTGTACATCACACACACACACAGACAGTGTTCATCACACACACACACAGTGTACATCACGCACACACACAGTGTACATCACGCACACACACACACACACACACAGTGTACGTCACACACACACAGTGTACATCACACACACACACAGTGTACATCACACACACACACAGACAGTGTACATCATACACACACACAGTATACATCACACACACACACAGTGTACATCACACACACACATAGACAGTTTACATCACACACACACACATTGTACATCACACACACACACACAGTGTACATCACACACATACACACAGTGTACATCACACACACACACACAGCGTACATCACACACACACAGTGTACATCACACACACACAGTGTACATCACACACACACTCACACACACACACAGTGTACATCACACACACACACAGTGTACATCACACACTGACAGTGTACATTGCACACACACAGTGTACATCGCACACACACTCAGTGTACATCACACACGCACACACAGTGTACATCACACACACACAGTGTACCTCAAACACACACAGTGTACATCACACACACAAACAGACACTGTACATCACACACACACACACACACAGTGTACATCACCCACACACACATAGTGTACATCACACACACACAGTGTACATCACACACACACAGTGTACATCGCACACACACTCAGTGTACATCACACACGCACACACAGTGTACATCACACACACACACAGTGTACATCACACACACACACACACACACAGTGTACATCACAGACACACAGTGTACGTCACTCCCACACACACAGAGTGTACATCTCACACACACACACGGTGTACATCACACACACACACAGTGTACATCACACACACACACACAGTGTACATCACACACACACACACAGTGTACATCACACACACACACAGTGTACATCACACACACACACACACACACAGTTAACGTCACACACACACACAGTGTACATCACACACACACACAGACAGTGTACATCATATACACACACAGTGTACATCACACACACACACAGTGTACATCACACACACAGACAGACAGTTTACATCACACACACAAACAGTGTACATCAGACACACACACAGTGTACATCACACACACACACAGTGTACATCACACACACACACACACAGTGTACATGACACACACACAAACAGCGTACATTCACACACACACAGTGTACATCACACACACACACACACACACACAGTGTACATCACACACACTCAGTGTAGATCACACACACACACGCTATGTGCATCACACACACACACAGTGTACATCCCGCACACACACGGTGTACATCACACACACACACAATGTACATCACACACACACACACACACACAGTGTACATCACACACACACACCATGTACATCACACACACAGTGTCCATCACACACACACAGTGTCCATCACACACACAGTGTACATCACACACTCACACACCATGTACATCACACACACACACAGTGTACATCACACACACACACGGTGTACATCACACACACACACAGTGTACATCACACACACACACACAGTGTACATCACACACACACACACAGTGTACATCACACACACACACACAGTGTACTTCACACACACACAGTGTACATCACACACACACACAGACAGTGTACATCACACACACACACAGTGTACATCACACACACACACACACAGTGTACGTCACACACACACAGTGTACATCACACACACACACAGTGTACATCACACACTCACACAGACAGTGTACATCATACACACACACAAAGTATACATCACACACACACACAGTGTACATCACACACACACACAGACAGTTTACATCACACACACACACATTGTACATCACACACACGCACACAGTGTACATCGCACACATACACACAGTGTACATCACACACACACACAGCGTACATCACACACACACAGTGTACATCACACACACACTCACACACACACACAGTGTACATCACACACACACACACAGTGTACATCACACACACACAGTGTTCATTGCACACACACAGTGTACATCGCACACACACTCAGTGTACATCACACACGCATACACAGTGTACATCACACACACACAGTGTACATCAAACACACACAGTGTACATCACACACACACACACACTGTACATCACACACGCACCCACACACAGTGTACATCACAGACACACAGTGTACGTCACTCCCACACACACAGAGTGTACATCTCACACACACACAGAGTGTACATTACACAGACACACACACAGTGTACATCACACTCACACACACAGTGTACATCACACACACACACACAGTGCACATCACACACACACACACACCATGTACATCACACACACACACAGTGTACATCACACACACAGTGTACATCACACACACACAGTGTACATCACACACACTCAGTGTACATCACACACACACACGCTATGTACATCACACACACACACAGTGTACATCCCACACACACACGGTGTACATCACACACACACACAATGTACATCACACACACACACACACACAGTGTACATCACACACACACACCATGTACATCATACACACAGTGTACATCACACACACACAATGTACATCACACACACAGTGTACATCACGCACACACACACCATGTACATCACACACACATAGTGTACATCACACACACACACGGTTTACATCACACACACACACAGTGTACATCACACACACACACACAGTGTACATCACACACACACACACAGTGTACATCACACACACACAGTGTACATCACACACACACACAGACAGTGTACATCACACACACACAGTGTACATCACACACACACACACACACAGTGTACGTCACACACACACACAGTGTACATCACACACACACACAGTGTACATCACACACACACACAGACAGTGTACATCATACACACACACACAGTATACATCACACACACACACAGTGTACATCACACACACACACAGACAGTTTACATCACACACACACACATTGTACATCACACACACACACACAGTGTACATCACACACATACACACAGTGTACATCACACACAGACACACAGCGTACATCACACACACACAGTGTACATCACACACACACACACAGTGTACATCACACACACACACAGTGTACATCACACACACACAGTGTACATTGCACACACACAGTGTACATCGCACACACACTCTGTGTACATCACACACGCACACACAGTGTACATCACACACACACACAGTGTACATCACACACACACACACACAGTGTACATCACACTCACACACACACAGTGTACATCACACACACACACAGACAGTGTACATCACACACACACACAGTGTAAATCACAAACACAGTGTACATCACACACACACACAGTGTACATCACACACACAGTGTACATCACACACACACACACAGTGTACATAACACACACACACAGTGTACATCACACACACACACACAGTGTGTACATCACACACACACACAGTGTACATCACACACACACACAGTGTACATCACACACACGCACGGTGTACATCACACACACACACAGTGTACATCACACACACACAGTGTACATCACACGCACACACACAGTGTACATCACACACACACAGTCTACATCACACCCACACACAGACAGTGTACATCACACAAACACTCAGTGTAAATCACACACACACACAGTGTACATCACACACACACACAGTGTACATCACACACACACAGTGTACATCACACAGACACACACACACACAGTGTACATCACACACACAGTGTACATCACACACACACACACACAGTGTACATAACACACACACAGTGTACATCACACACACACACAGTGTACATCAAACACACACACACAGTGTGTACATCACACACACACACAGTGTACATCACACACACACACAGTGTACATCACACACACACACAGACAGTGTACATCACACACACAGTGTACATCACACACACAGTGTACATCACACACACACAGTGTACATCACACACACACACACAGTGTACTTCACACACACACAGTCTACATCACACACACACACACAGACAGTGTACATCACACACACACAGTGTAAATCACACACACACACAGTGTACATCACACACACACACAGTGTACATCACACACACACACACAGTGTACATCACACACACAGACAGTGTACATCACACACGCAGTGTACATCACACACACACAGTGTAAATCACACACACTCAGTGTACATCACACACACACACACCATGTACATCACACACACACACAGTGTACATCCCACACACACACGGTGTACATCACACACACACACAGTGTACATCACACACACACACACAGTGTACATCTCACACACACACCATGTACATCACACACACAGTGTACATCACACACACAGTGTACATCACACACACACACACCATGTACATCACACACACACACAGTGTACATCACACACACACATGGTGTACATCACACACACACAGTGTACATCACACAAACACACACACAGTGTACATCACACACACACAGTGTACATCACACACACACACAGTGTACATCACACACACACACACACACACAGTGTACATCACACACACAGTGTACATCACACACACAGTGTACATCACACACACAGTGTACATCACACACACACACACACACACACACAGTGTACATCACACACACACACACACAGTGGACATCACACACACACACACACACACACACACACACACACGGTGCACATCACACACACACACACACACACAGTGTACATCACACACACACAGTGTATATCACACACACACAGAGTACATCACACAAACACAAACAGTGTACATCACACACAGTGTACATCACACACACAGTGTGCATCACACACAGTGCACACACACACAGTGTAGATCACACACACACACACAGTGTACATCACACACAATGTACATCACACACACACACAGTTTACATCACACACACACAGTATACATCACACACAGTGTACATCACACACACAGTGTACATCACACACACACACACACACAGTGTACATCACACACACACACACACACACAGTGTACATCACACATACAGTGTACATCACACACACACGCAGTGTACATCACACACACACACACAGTGTACATCACACACACACACAGTGTATATCACACACACACACACAACATGTACATCGCACACACACACAGTGTACATCACACACACACACCATGTACATCACACACACACACACAGTGTACATCACACACACACACACAGTGTACATCACACCAGTGTACATCACCCACACACACACACAGTGTACATCACACAGAGTGTACACCACACACACACACACACCATGTACATCACACACAGAGTGTACAACACACACACACACACACCATGTACATCACACACACACACACATGCACATCACACGCACACCATGTACATCACACACATACACACACACCATGTACATCACACACATACACACACACCAAGTACATCACACACACACCGTGTACATCACACACCCACACACACACCATGTACATCACACACCCACAGACACACCAGGTATATCACACACACAATGTACATCACACACACACACCATTTACATCACACACACACACCACGTACATCACACACACACACACCATGTACATCACACACACACGCCATGTACATCACACACACACACACCATGTACATCACACACACACACCCCGTGTACATCACACAAACCGTGTACATCACACACACACACACACACACACACACCATGTACATCACACACACCATGTTCATCACACACACACACTGTGTACATCACACGCACACACACACCACGTACATTATACACACACACCATGTACATTACACACACACACACCATGTACAACACACATACACACCATGTACATCACACACACATCGTGTACATCACACACACCGTGTACATCACACACACACCGTGTACATCACACACACACCATGTACATCGCACACACACACACTCCATGTACAAACACTTTCACACCGTGTACATCACACACACACACACCATGTACATCACACACACACACCATGTGCATCACACACACACACACACACCATGTACATCACACACACACACACCATGCACATCACACACACACACCATGTACATCTCACACACACACCGTGTCCATCACTCACACACACAGTGTACATCACACACACAGACAGTGTACATCACACACACAGACAGTGTACATCACACTCAGTGTACATCACACACACACACAGTGTACATCACACACACACACACCCACACACACAGTGTACATCACACACAGTGTACATGACACACACACACACAGTGTACATTACATACAGTGTACATCACACACACTGTACATCACACACGCACACAGTGTACATCACACACAGTGTACATCACACACACATACACAGTGTACATCACACACAGTGTACATCACACACACACACACACACACAGTGTAGATCACACACACACAATGTACATTAGACACACACAGAGTGTACATCACACACACACAGTGTAGATCACACACACACATAGAGTGTACATCACACACACACACCACGTACATCACACACACACACACACCATGTACATCACACACACACACCATGTGCATCACACACACACACACACCATGTACATCACACACACACACACCATGCACATCACACACACACACCATGTACATCTCACACACACACCGTGTCCATCACTCACACACACAGTGTACATCACACACACAGACAGTGTACATCACACACACAGACAGTGTACATCACACTCAGTGTACATCACACACACACACAGTGTACATCACACACACACACACCCACACACACAGTGTACATCACACACAGTGTACATGACACACACACACACAGTGTACATTACATACAGTGTACATCACACACACTGTACATCACACACGCACACAGTGTACATCACACACAGTGTACATCACACACACATACACAGTGTACATCACACACAGTGTACATCACACACACACACACACACACAGTGTAGATCACACACACACAATGTACATTAGACACACACAGAGTGTACATCACACACACACAGTGTAGATCACACACACACATAGAGTGTACATCACACACACACACAGTGTACATCACATACACACACACACACACACAGTGTACATCACACACACACACACACACAGTGTACATCACACACACACACACACACACCATGTACATCACACACACACACACCATGCACATCACACACACACACCATGTACATCACACACACACACCATGTACATCACACACACACACCACGTACATCTCACACACACACCATGTCCATCACTCACACACACAGTGTACATCACACACGCAGACAGTGTACATCACACTCAGTGTACATCACACACACACAGTGTACATCACACACACACACAACCACACACACAGTGTACATCACACAGTGTACATGACACATACACACACAGTGTACATTACATACAGTGTACATCACACACACTGTACATCACACTCGCACACAGTGTACATCACACACAGTGTACATCACACACACATACACAGTGTACATCACACACAGTGTACATCACACACACACACACACACACACACACAGTGTAGATCACACACACACAGTGTACATTAGACACACACAGAGTGTACATCACACACACACAGTGTAGATCACACACACACAGAGTGTACATCACACACACACACACACAGTGTACATCACACACACAGTGTACATCACACACACACACACACACAGTGTACATCACACACACACAGTGTACACCACACACACACAGTGTACACTACACACACACACACACACAGAATGTACGTCATGCACAGTGTACATCACACACACACATACACACATACAGTGTACATCACACACAGTTTACATCACACACACAGTGTACATCACACACACACACACTGTACATCACACACAGTGTACACCACACACACACACACACACACACACCATGTACATCACACACAAAGTGTACAGCACACACACACACACACCATGTACATCACACACACACAGCATGTACATCACACACACCATGTACATCACACACATACACACACACAATGTACATCACACACACACCATGTACATCACACACACACACACCATTTACATCACACACACAGACACCATTTACATCACGCACACACACACCATGTACATCACACACATACACACCATGTACATCACACACACACACACACCATGTACATCAAACACACATACCATGTACATCACACACACATGCCATGTACATCACACACACATGCCATGTACATCACACACACACACACACCATGTACATCACACACACACACCATGTACATCACACACACCATGTTCATCACACACACACACCGTGTACATCACACACACCACGTACATTATACACACACACCATGTACATCACACACACACACACCTTGTACATCACACACACACCATGTCCATCACACACACACACACACCATGTACAACACACATACACACCATGTACATCACACACACACCATGTACATCACACACACACCGTGTACATCACACACACACACCATGTACATCGCACGCACACACACACCATGTACAAACACTCTCACACCGTGTACATCACACACACACACACCATGTACATCACACACACACGCCATGTACATCACACACACACACACCATGTACATCACACACACACACCCCGTGTACATCACACAAACCGTGTACATCACACACATACACACACACACACACACCATGTACATCACACACACCATGTTCATCACACACACACACTGTGTACATCACACGCACACACACACCACGTACATTATACACACACACCATGTACATTACACACACACACACCATGTACAACACACATACACACCATGTACATCACACACACATCGTGTACATCACACACACCGTGTACATCACACACACACCGTGTACATCACACACACACCATGTACATCGCACACACACACACTCCATGTACAAACACTTTCACACCGTGTACATCACACACACACACACCATGTACATCACACACACACACCATGTGCATCACACACACACACACACCATGTACATCACACACACACACACCATGCACATCACACACACACACCATGTACATCTCACACACACACCGTGTCCATCACTCACACACACAGTGTACATCACACACACAGACAGTGTACATCACACACACAGACAGTGTACATCACACTCAGTGTACATCACACACACACACAGTGTACATCACACACACACACACCCACACACACAGTGTACATCACACACAGTGTACATGACACACACACACACAGTGTACATTACATACAGTGTACATCACACACACTGTACATCACACACGCACACAGTGTACATCACACACAGTGTACATCACACACACATACACAGTGTACATCACACACAGTGTACATCACACACACACACACACACACAGTGTAGATCACACACACACAGTGTACATTAGACACACACAGAGTGTACATCACACACACACAGTGTAGATCACACACACACATAGAGTGTACATCACACACACACACAGTGTACATCACATACACACACACACACACAGTGTACATCACACACACACACACACAGTGTACATCACACACACACACACACACACCATGTACATCACACACACACACACCATGCACATCACACACACACACCATGTACATCACACACACACACCATGTACATCACACACACACACCACGTACATCTCACACACACACCATGTCCATCACTCACACACACAGTGTACATCACACACGCAGACAGTGTACATCACACTCAGTGTACATCACACACACACAGTGTACATCACACACACACACACACAACCACACACACAGTGTACATCACACAGTGTACATGACACATACACACACAGTGTACATTACATACAGTGTACATCACACACACTGTACATCACACACGCACACAGTGTACATCACACACAGTGTACATCACACACACATACACAGTGTACATCACACACAGTGTACATCACACACACACACACACACACACACACACACACAGTGTAGATCACACACACACAGTGTACATTAGACACACACAGAGTGTACATCACACACACACAGTGTAGATCACACACACACATAGAGTGTACATCACACACACACACACAGTGTACATCACACACACACACAGTGTACATCACACACACAGCGTACATCACACACACACACACACACAGTGTACATCACACACACACAGTGTACACCACACACACACAGTGTACACTACACACACACACACACACAGAATGTACGTCATGCACAGTGTACATCACACACACACATACACACATACAGTGTACATCACACACAGTTTACATCACACACACAGTGTACATCACACACACACACAGTGTACATCACACACACACACACACTGTACATCACACACAGTGTACACCACACACACACACCATGTACATCACACACAAAGTGTACAGCACACACACACACACACCATGTACATCACACACACACAGCATGTACATCACACACACCATGTACATCACACACATACACACACACAATGTACATCACACACACACCATGTACATCACACACACACACACCATTTACATCACACACACAGACACCATTTACATCACGCACACACACACCATGTACATCACACACATACACACCATGTACATCACACACACACACACACCATGTACATCAAACACACATACCATGTACATCACACACACATGCCATGTACATCACACACACATGCCATGTACATCACACACACACACACACCATGTACATCACACACACACACCATGTACATCACACACACCATGTTCATCACACACACACACCGTGTACATCACACGCACCATGTACATTATACACACACACCATGTACATCACACACACACACACCTTGTACATCACACACACACCATGTCCATCACACACACACACACACCATGTACAACACACATACACACCATGTACATCACACACACACCATGTACATCACACACACACCGTGTACATCACACACACACACCATGTACATCGCACGCACACACACACCATGTACAAACACTCTCACACCGTGTACATCACACACACACACACCATGTACATCACACACACACACCATATACATAACACACATACACACCATGTATCTAACACACACACATCATGCGTATAACATACACACACCAGGTATATAACATACACACTGTGTACATCACACACACACACACCATGTACATCACACACACACACACACCATGTACATCACACACACACCATGTACATCACACACACACACACCATGTACATCACACACACACACCATGTACATCACACACACACACACCATGTACATCACACACACACACCATGTACATCACACACACACACACCATGTACATCACACACACACACACCATGTACATCACACACACACACACCATGTACATCACACACACACACACCATGTACATCACACACACACACACACCATGTACATCACACACACACACACCATGTACATCACACACACACACACCATGTACATCACACACACCATGTTCATCACACACACACACATACCATGTACATCACACACACCATGTTCATCACACACACACACACACTGTGTACATCACACGCACACACACACTGTGTACATCACACGCACACACACACCACGTACATTACACACACACACAACTTGTACATCACACACACACCGTATACATCACAAACACAACACAGTGTACATCACACACACACACCGTGTACATCATACACACACCGTGTACGTCACACACACACCATGTACATCGCACACACACACCATGTACAAACACTCTCACACCGTGTACATCACACACACACCATGTACGTCACACACACACACACACCATGTACATCACACACACACACCATGTACATCACACCCACACACCATGTACATCACACACACACACCATGTACCTCACACACACACACACCATGTACATCACACACACACACCACGTACATCACACACACACACCACGTACATCACACAAACACACCATGTACATCACGCACACACACACCATGTACATCACACACACACACCATGTACATCACACACACACACCGTGTGCATCATGCACACACACACCATGTACATCACACACACACTATGTACATCACACACACACTATGTACATCACACACACACACCATGTAGCTCACACACACACACCATGCACCTCACACACACATATACCATGTACATCACACACACACACCATGTACGTCACACACACACACCACGTACATCACACGCACACCATGTACATCACACACATACACACACACCATGTACATCACACACATACACACACACCATGTACATCACACACACACCGTGTACATCACACACCCACACACACACCATGTACATCACACACCCACAGACACACCATATATATCACACATACAATGTACATCACACACACACACCATTTACATCACACACACACGCCATGTACATCACACACACACACCATGTACATCACACACACACACCCCGTGTACATCACACACACAGTGTACATCACACACATACAGTGTACATCACACACACACAGTGTACATCACACACACTCACACCCACACACAGTGTACATCACACACACACGCATTGTACATCACACACACACACACTGTACATCACACACACACACACAGTGTACATCACACACACACACACAGTGTACATCACACACACACACACAATCACCATGTACATCACACACACACACACACAGAGTGTACATTACACACACACACAGTGTACATCACACACACACACACAGTATACATCACACACACACACACAGTGTACATCACACACACACACACACACAGTGTACATCACACAGACACACACACACAGTGTACATCACACACACACACACACAGTGTACATCACACACACACACACACAGTGTACATCACACACACACAAACACACAGTGTACATCACACAGACACACACACACAGTGTACATCACACACACACAGTGTACATCACACACACACACACAGTGTACATCACACACACACACACACAGTGTACATCACACACACACAGTGTACATCACACACACACACACAGTGTACATCACACACACACACACACACACACAGTGCACATCACACATACACACACAGTGTACATCACACACACACAGTGTACATCACACACACACACACACAGTGTACATCACACACACACACAGTGTACATCACATACACACAGTGTACATCACACACACACACACAGTGTACAGCACAAACACACACACACAGTGTACATCACACACACACACAGTGTACATCACACACACACACACAGTGTACATCACACACACACAGTGTACATCGCACACACACAGTGTACATCGCACACACACACAGTGTACATCACACACGCACACACACAGTGTACATCACACACACACACACAGTGTACATCACACACACACACAGTGTACATCACACACATACAGTGTACATCACACACACACACAGTGTACATCACACACACAGTGTACATCACACACACACACACACACACACAGTGTACATCACACACACACACACACAGTGTACATCACACACACAGTGTACATCACACACACACACACAGTGTACATCACACACACACAGTGTACATCACACACACACACACACTCACACAGTGTACATCACACACACACAGTCTACATCACACACACACAGTGTACATCACGCACACACAGTGTACATCACGCACACACACACAGTGTACATCACACACACACACTCACAGTGTACATCACACACAGTGTACATCACACACACACAGTATACATCACACACACACACAGTGTACATCACACACACACACACACACACACACACACACACACACACACACACAGTGTACATCACACACACACACACAGTGTACATCACACACACACACAGTGTACATCACACACACACACACAGTGTACATCACACACACACACACAGTGTACATCACACACACACAGTGTACATCACACACACACACAGTGTACATCACACACACACACAGTGTACATCACACACATTCACACACAGTGTACATCACACACACACACACAGTTTACATCACACACACACACACAGTGTACATCACACACACACAGTGTACATCACACACACACACACACCCACAGTGTACATCACACACACACACACACACACACCCACAGTGTACATCACACATGCACTGTGTACATCACACACACACAGTGTACATCACACACACACAGTGTACATCACACACACACAGTGTACATCACGCACACACACCATGTACATCACACGCATACACCGTGTACATCACACACATACACCGTGTACATCACACACACACACCATGTACATCACACACACACACCATGTACATCACACACACACACACCATGTACATTACACACACACACCATGTGCATCACACACGCTCACCATGTACACCACACACACACCATGTACATCACACACACACACCATGTACATCACACACACACACCATGTACATAACACCCATACACACCATGTATCTAACACATACACATCTTGTATATAAGATACACACACCAGGTATATAACATACACACTGTGTACATCACACACAGACACCATGTACGTCACGCACACACACCATGTACATCACACACACACACCATGTACATCACACACACACACCATGTACATCACACACACACAGTGTACATCATACACAGTGTACATCACACACAGTGTACATCACAAACACACACTGTACATCACACACACCATGTACATCACACACACACCGTGTACATCACACACACCATGTACATCACACACACACCGTGTACATCACACACACACCATGTACATCGCACACACGCACACTCCATGTACAAACACTTTCACACCGTGTACATCACACACACACACACACCATGTACATCACACACGCACACCATGTGCATCACACACACACACACACCATGTACATCACACACACACACACCATGCACATCACACACACACACCATGTACATCTCACACACACACCATGTCCATCACTCACACACACAGTGTACATCACACACGCAGACAGTGTACATCACACTCAGTGTACATCACACACACACAGTGTACATCACACACACACACACAACCACACACACAGTGTACATCACACAGTGTACATGACACATACACACACAGTGTACATTACATACAGTGTACATCACACACACTGTACATCACACACGCACACATTGTACATCACACACAGTGTACATCACACACACATACACAGTGTACATCACACACACACACACACACACACACACACACACACAGTGTAGATCACACACACACAGTGTACATTAGACACACACAGAGTGTACATCACACACACACAGTGTAGATCACACACACACATAGAGTGTACATCACACACACACAGTGTACATCACACACACAGTGTACATCACACACACACACACACAGTGTACATCACACACACAGTGTACACCACACACACACAGTGTACACTACACACACACACACACACAGAATGTACGTCATGCACAGTGTACATCACACACACATATACACACATACAGTGTACATCACACACAGTTTACATCACACACACAGTGTACATCACACACACACACACAGTGTACATCACACACACACACACACACTGTACATCACACACAGTGTACACCACACACACACACACACACACCATGTACATCACACACAAAGTGTACAGCACACACACACACACACCATGTACATCACACACACACAGCATGTACATCACACACACCATGTACATCACACACATACACACACACAATGTACATCACACACACACACCATGTACATCACACACACACACACCATTTACATCACACACACAGACACCATTTACATCACACACACACACACCATGTACATCACACACATACACACCATGTACATCACACACACACACACCATGTACATCACACACACATACAATGTACATCACACACACATGCCATGTACATCACACTCACACACACACCATGTACATCACACACACACACCATGTACATCACACACACCATGTTCATCACACACACACACCGTGTACATCACACGCACCACGTACATTATACACACACACCATGTACATTACACACACACACACCTTGTACATCACACACACACCATGTCCATCACACACACACACACACCATGTACAACGCACATACACACCATGTACATCACACACACACCATGTACATCACACACACACCGTGTACATCACACACACACCATGTACATCGCACGCACACACACACCATGTACAAACACTCTCACACCGTGTACATCACACACACACACACCATGTACATCACACACACACACCATATACATAACACACATACACACCATGTATCTAACACACACACATCATGCGTATAACATACACACACCAGGTATATAACATACACACTGTGTACATCACACACACACACACCATGTACATCACACACACACACACACCATGTACATCACACACACACCATGTACATCACACACACACACACACCATGTACATCACACGCACACACACACCATGTACATCACACACACACACCATGTACATCACACACACACCATGTACATCACACACACACACACCATGTACATCACACACACACACACCATGTACATTACACACACACACCATGTGCATCACACACGCTCACCATGTACACCACACACACACCATGTACGTCACACACACACACCATGTACATCACACGCACACCATGTACATCACACACATACACACACACCATGTACATCACACACATACACAGACACCATGTACATCACACACACACCGTGTACATCACACACCCACACACACACCATGTACATCACACACCCACAGACACACCATGTATATCACACATACAATGTACATCACACACACACACCATTTACATCACACACACACGCCATGTACATCACACACACACACCATGTACATCACACACACACACCCCGTGTACATCACACACACACAGTGTACATCACACACACACACACAGTGTACATCACACACACACACACAATCACCATGTACATCACACACACACACACACACACACAGAGTGTACATTACACACACACAGTGTACATCACACACACACACACCATGTACATTACACACACACACCATGTGCATCACACACGCTCACCATGTACACCACACACACACCATGTACGTCACACACACACACCATGTACATCACACGCACACCATGTACATCACACACATACACACACACCATGTACATCACACACATACACAGACACCATGTACATCACACACACACCGTGTACATCACACACCCACACACACACCATGTACATCACACACCCACAGACACACCATGTATATCACACATACAATGTACATCACACACACACACCATTTACATCACACACACACGCCATGTACATCACACACACACACCATGTACATCACACACACACACCCCGTGTACATCACACACACACAGTGTACATCACACACACACACACAGTGTACATCACACACACACACACAATCACCATGTACATCACACACACACACACACACACAGAGTGTACATTACACACACACAGTGTACATCACACACACACACACAGTGTACATCACACACACACACACACACAGTGTACATCACACACACACACACACACAGTGTACATCACACACACACACACACACAGTGTACATCACACAGACACACACACACAGTGTACATCACACACACACAGTGTACATCACACACACACACACACAGTGTACATCACACACACACAGTGTACATCACACACACACACACAGTGTACATCACACACACACATACACACACACACACCGTGCACATCACACATACACACACAGTGTACATCACACACACACAGTGTACATCACACACACACACACACAGTGTACATCACACACACACAGTGTACATCACATACACAGTGTACATCACACACACACACAGTGTACAGCACAAACACACACACACACAGTGTACATCACACACACACACACAGTGTACATCACACACACACACACCGTGTACATCACACACACACAGTGTACATCGCACACACACAGTGTACATCGCACACACACACAGTGTACATCACACACGCACACACACAGTGTACATCACACACACACAGTGTACATCACACACACACAGTGTACATCACACACATACAGTGTACATCACACACACACAGTGTACATCACACACACACAGTGTACATCACACACACACACACACACACACAGTGTACATCACACACACACAGTGTACATCACACACACACACACAGTGTACATCACACACACACAGTGTACATCACACACACACACACACTCACACAGTGTACATCACACACACACAGTGTACATCACACACACACAGTGTACATCACGCACACACAGTGTACATCACGCACACACAGTGTACATCACGCACACACACACAGTGTACATCACACACACACAGTATACATCACACACACACAGTGTACATCACACACACACACACACACACACACACACACAGTGTACATCACACACACACACACAGTGTACATCACACACACACAGTGTACATCACACACACACACACAGTGTACATCACACACACACACAGTGTACATCACACTCACACACAGTGTACATCACACACATTCACACACAGTGTACATCACACACACACACACAGTTTACATCACACACACACACACAGTGTACATCACACACACACAGTGTACATCACACACACACACACCCACAGTGTACATCACACACACACACACACACACCCACAGTGTACATCACACATGCACTGTGTACATCACACACACACAGTGTACATCACACACACACAGTGTACATCACACACACACACCATGTACATCACACACATACACCGTGTACATCACACACATACACCGTGTACATCACACACACACACCATGTACATCACACACACACACACCATGTACATTACACACACACACCATGTGCATCACACACGCTCACCATGTACACCACACACACACCATGTACATCACACACACACACCATGTACATCACACACACACACCATGTACATAACACCCATACACACCATGTATCTAACACATACATATCATGTATATAAGATACACACACCAGGTATATAACATACACACTGTGTACATCACACACAGACACCATGTACGTCACGCACACACACCATGTACATCACACACACACACCATGTACATCACACACACACACCATGTACATCACACACACACAGTGTACATCATACACAGTGTACATCACACACAGTGTACATCACAAACACACACTGTACATCACACACACCATGTACATCACACACACACACAGTGTACATCACACACAGTGTACATCACACACACACACAGTGTACATCACACACAGTGTACATCACAAACACACACAGTGTACATCACACACACACAGTGTACATTGCACACACACAGTGTACATCGCACACACACACAGTGTACATCACACACACACACACACAGTGTACATCACACACACACACAGTGTACATCACACACACACACAGTGTACATCACACACATACAGTGTACATCACACACACACACAGTGTACATCACACACACACAGTGTACATCACACACACATACACACACAGTGTACATCACACACACACAGTGTACATCACACACACACAGTGTACATCACACACACACACACACTCACACAGTGTACATCAAACACACACAGTGTACATCACACACACACAGTGTACATCACGCACACACAGTGTACATCACGCACACACACACACAGTGTACATCACACACACACAGTGTACATCACACACAGTGTACATCACACACACACAGTATACATCACACACACACAGTGTACATCACACACACACACACACACACAGTGTACATCACACACACACACAGTGTACATCACACACACACACACACAGTGTACATCACACACATACAGTGTACATCACACACACACACAGTGTACATCACACACACACACAGTGTACATCACACACATTCACACACAGTGTACATCACACACACACACACAGTTTACATCACACACACACACACAGTGTACATCACACACACACAGTGTACATCACACACACACACACCCACAGTGTACATCACACACACACACACACACACCCACAGTGTACATCACACATGCACTGTGTACATCACACACACACAGTGTACATCACACACACACAGTGTACATCACACACACACACCATGTACATCACACGCATACACCATGTACATCACACACATACACCGTGTACATCACACACATACACCGTGTACATCACACACACACACCATGTACATCACACACACACACCATGTACATTACACACACACACCATGTGCATCACACACGCTCACCATGTACACCACACACACACCATGTACATCACACACACACACCATGTACATCACACACACACACCATGTACATAACACCCATACACACCATGTATCTAACACATACACATCATGTATATAAGATACACACACCAGGTATATAACATACACACTGTGTACATCACACACAGACACCATGTACGTCACGCACACACACCATGTACATCACACACACACACCATGTACATCACACACACACAGTGTACATCACACACAGTGTACATCACAAACACACACTGTACATCACACACACCATGTACATCACACACACACACAGTGTACATCACACACAGTGTACATCACACACACACACAGTGTACATCACACACAAACACAGTGTACATCACACACAGTGTACATCACACACACACACAGTGTACATCACACACAGTGTACATGACACACACACACAGTGTACATCACACACAGTGTACATCACACATGCATACACAGTGTACATCACACACACAGTGTACATCACACACACAGTGTACATCAGACACAGTGTACATGACACACACACACAGTGTACATCACACACACACACACACAGTGTACATCACACACACACAGTGTACATCACACACATTGTACATCACACACACTGTACATCACACACACACAGTGTACATCACACACACACACTGTACATCACACACACACACACACACAGTGTACATCACACACACACACAGTGTACATCATACACACACACATACAGAGTGTGTTCATCACACACACAGTGTACATCACACACAGTGTACATCACACACACACAGTGTACATCACACACAGTGTACATCACACACGCACAGTGTACATCAGACACACACAGATGTACATCACACACACACACACACACAAAATGTACATCATAAACACATCGCACACTGTACATCACACACTGTACATCACACACAGTGTACATCACACACACACAGTGTACAACACACACAGTGTACATCACACACAGTGTACATCTCACACACACACAGTGTAGATCACACACAGTGTGCATGACACACAGTGTACATGACACACTCACACAGTGTACATCACACACAGTGTACATCACATACACATACACACACACACACACACAAACAGTGTATATCACACACAGTGTACATCACACACGCATACACAGTGTACATCACACACAGTGTACATCACACACACACACACACACAGTGTACATCACACACACAGTGTACATCACACACAGTGTATATGACACACACACACAGTGTACATCACCAACAGTGTACATGACACACACACACAGTGTACATCACCAACAGTGTACATCACACACGCACACACAGTGTACATCACACACATTGTACATCACACACACACACACACAGTGTACATCATACACACACACACACACACAGAGTGTGTTCATCACACACACACAGTATACATCACACGCACACACACAGTGTACATCACACACAGTGTACATCACACACCCACACACAGTGTACATCACACACACACAGTGTACATCACACACAGTGTACATCACACACACACAGTGTACATCAGACATACACAGATGTACATCACACACACACACAAAATGTACATAATAACACATCGCACACTGTACATCACACACTGTACATCACACACAATGTGCATCACACACAGTGTACATCACACACAGTGTACATCTCACACACACACAGTGTAGATCACACACAGAGTACATCACACGCACACACACACACACACAGTGTACATCACACAGTGTACATCACACACAGTGTACATCACACACACACAGTGTACATCACACACAGTGTACATCACACACATATGCACAGTGTACATCACACACAGTGTACATCACACACACACAGAGTGTACATCACACACAGTGTACATGACACACACACACAGTGTACATCACACACAATGTACATTACACACAGTGTACATCACACACAGAGTACATCACACGCACACACACACACAGTGTACATCACACACAGTGTGCATGACACACACACACAGTGTACATCACACACAGTTTACATCACATACACATGCACACACACACACACACACAGTGTACATCACACACAGTGTACATCACACACATATACACATTGTACATCACACACAGTGTACATCACACACACACATGCACTGTGTACATCACCCACACACAGAGTGTACATCACACACAGTGTACATGACACACACGCACAGTGTACATCACACGCAGTGTACATCACATACACACACACAGTGTACATCACACACACACACACAGTGTACATCACATACACACACTCAGTGTACATCACACACACAGTGTACATCACACAGTGTACATCACACACACACACACACAGTGCACATCACCCACACACAATGTACATCACCCACACACACACAGTGCACATCACACAGTGTACATCACACACACACACACACACACAGTGTACACCACACACACACACAGTGTACATCTCCCACACACACACACACACACACACATACACAGTGTACATCACACACAGTTTACATCACACACACACACAGTGTACATCACACACACACACACACACAGTGTACATCACACAAGTGTACATCACCCCCACACACACACAGTGTACATCACACACAGCGTACACCACACACAGTGTACACCACACACACACAATGTACATCACACACAGAGTGTACAGCACACACACACACACACACACACACACACCATGTACATCACACACACACATACCATGTACATCACACACACACACCATGTACATCACACACATACACACACACCATGTACATCACACACACTATGTACATCACACACACACCATGTACATCATGCACACACACACAATGTACATCATGCACACACACACCATGTACATCATGCACATGCAAACCATGTACCTAACACACACACATCATGTACATAACATACACACACCAGGTATATAACATACACACTGTGTACATCACACACACACACCATGTACATCACACACACACACACTGTGTCCATCACTCTCACACACACACACAATGTACATCACACACAGTGTACATCACACACACACAGTGTACATCACACACAGTGTACATCACACACACACACACACACACAGTGTACATCACACACAGTGTACATGACACACACACACAGTGTACATCACACACACACACACACAGTGTACATCACACACAGTGTACATCACACACAGTGTACATCACACACGCACACAGTGTACAACACACACAGTGTACATCACACACACACACACACAGTGTACATCACACACACACACACAGTGTACATCACACACATTGTACATCACACACATTGTACATCACACACACACACAGTGTACATCATACACACACACATACAGAGTGTGTTCATCACACACACAGTGTACATCACATACAGTGTACATCACACACACAAACACAGTTTACATCACACACACACAGTGTACATCACACACAGTGTACATCACACACGCACAGTGTACATCAGACACACACAGATGTACATCACACACACACACACACACACAAAATGTACATCATAAACACATCGCACACTGTACATCACACACTGTACATTACACACAGTGTACATCACACACACACAGTGTACAACACACACAGTGTACATCACACACAGTGTACATCTCACACACACACAGTGTAGATCACACACAGTGTGCATGACACACAGTGTACATCACACACACACACAGTGTACATCACACACAGTGTACATCACATACACATACACACACACACACACACACACAAACAGTGTATATCACACACAGTGTACATCACACACGCATACACAGTGTACATCACACACAGTGTACATCACACACACACACACACACACACACACAGTGTACATCACACACACAGTGTACATCACACACAGTGTACATGACACACACACACAGTGTACATCACCAACAGTGTACATGACACACACACACAGTGTACATCACCAACAGTGTACATCACACACGCACACACAGTGTACATCACACACATTGTACATCACACACACACACACACACACAGTGTACATCATACACACACACACACACACAGAGTGTGTTCATCACACACACACAGTGTACATCACACGCACACACACAGTGTACATCACACACAGTTTACATCACACACCCACACACAGTGTACATCACACACACACAGTGTACATCACACACAGTGTACATCACACACACACAGTGTACATCAGACACACACAGATGTACATCACACACACACAAAATGTACATAATAACACATCGCACACTGTACATCACACACTGTACATCACACACATTGTACATCACACACACACAGTGTACAACACACACAGTGTACATCACACACAGTGTACATCTCACACACACACAGTGTAGATCACACACAGAGTACATCACACGCACACACACACACACAGTGTACTTCACACACTGTGTGCATGACACACACACACACAGTGTACATCACACACACACACAGTGTACATCACACACAGTGTACATCACACACATATGCACAGTGTACATCACACACAGTGTACATCACACACACACAGAGTGTACATCACACACAGTGTACATGACACACACACACACAGTGTACATCACACACAGTGTACATCACACACACACACACACACAGTGTACATTACACACAGTGTACATCACACACAGAGTACATCACACGCACACACACACACAGTGTACATCACACACAGTGTGCATGACACACAGTGTACATGACACACACACACAGTGTACATCACACACAGTGTACATCACATACACATACACACACACACACACACAGTGTACATCACACACAGTGTACATCACACACATATACACAGTGTACATCACACACAGTGTACATCACACACACACATGCACTGTGTACATCACCCACACACAGAGTGTACATCACACACAGTGTACATGACACACACACACAGTGTATGTCACACACAGTGTACATCACACACACACAGTGTACATCACACGCAGTGTACATCACATACACACACACAGTGTACATCACACACACACACACACAGTGTACATCACACACACACACTCAGTGTACATCACACACACAGTGTACATCACACAGTGTACATCACACACACACACAGTGTACATCACCCACACACAGTGTACATCACCCACACACAGTGCACATCACACAGTGTACATCACACACACACACACACACACACACACACACACAGTGTACACCACACACACACACAGTGTACATCACCCACACACACACACACACACACACATACACAGTGTACATCACACACAGTTTACATCACACACACACAGTGTACATCACACACAGTGTACATCACACACACACACACACACACACAGTGTACATCACACAAGTGTACATCACCCCCACACACACACAGTGTACATCACACACAGTGTACGTCAAACACAGTGTACACCACACACACACACACCATGTACATCACACACAGAGTGTACAGCACACACACACACACACACACACACCATGTACATCACACACACATACCATGTACATCACACACATACACACACACCATGTACATCACACACACCATGTACATCACACACACACCATGTACATCACGCACACACCATGTACATCATGCACACACAGACAATGTACATCATGCACACACACACACCATGTACATCATGCACATGCACACCATGTACCTAACACACACACATCATGTACATAACATAAACACACCAGGTATATAACATACACACTGTGTACATCACACACACACACCATGTACATCACACACACACACACTGTGTCCATCACTCACACACACACACAGTGTACATCACACACAGTGTACATCACACACACACAGTGTACATCACACACACACAGTGTACATCACACACAGTGTACATCACACACACACAGTGTACATCACACACAGTGTACATCTCACACACACACACACACACACACACACAGTGTACATCACACACAGTGTACGTGACACACACACACAGTGTACATCACACACACACACACACAGTGTACATCACACACAGTGTACATCACACACGCACACAGTGTACAACACACACAGTGTACATCACACACATACACAGTGTACATCACACACAGTGTACATCACACACACACACACACACACACACAGTGTACATCACACACACACACACACAGTGTACATCACACACACACAGTGTACATCACACACACACAGTGTAGATCACACACACACATAGAGTGTACAACACACACGCACACACAGTGTTCATTTCATACACACACACACACACACACACACACACACACTGTACATCACACACACAGTGTACATCACACACACACGCAGTGTACATCACACACACAGTGTACATCAGACACACACAGATGTACATCACACACACACAGTGTACATCACACACACACACACAGAATGTACATCATAAACACATACACAGTGTACATCACACACACAGTGTACACTACACACACACACACACACACACACACAGAATGTACGTCACACACAGTATACATCACACACACATATACACACACACAGTGTACATCACAAACAGTTTACATCACACACACACACACACACACACACACACACACACAGTGTACATCACACACACACACACACAGTGTACATCACACAAGTGTACATCACCCACACATACACACAGTGTACATCACACAGAGTGTACACCACACACACACACCATGTACATCACACACAGAGTGTACAGCACACACACACACACACCATGTACATCACACACACACATGTACATCACACGCACACCATGTACATCACACGCACACCATGTACATCACACACATACACACACACCATGTACATCACACACATACACACACACCAAGTACATCACACACACACCGTGTACATCACACACCCACACACACACCATGTACATCACACACCCACAGACACACCATGTATATCACACACACAATGTACATCACACACACACACCATTTACATCACACACACACACCACGTACATCACACACACACACACCATGTACATCACACACACACACACCATGTACATCACACACACACGCCATGTACATCACACACACACACACCATGTACATCACACACACACACCCCGTGTACATCACACAAACCTTGTACATCACACACACACACACACACACCATGTACATCACACACACCATGTTCATCACACACACACACTGTGTACATCACACGCACACACACACCACGTACATTATACACACACACCATGTACATTACACACACACACACCATGTACAACACACATACACACCATGTACATCACACACACACCGTGTACATCACACACACCATGTACAACACACACACACCGTGTACATCACACACACACCATGTACATCGCACACATACACACTCCATGTACAAACACTTTCACACCGTGTACATCACACACACACACACACCATGTACATCACACACGCACACCATGTGCATCACACACACACACACACCATGTACATCACACACACACACACCATGCACATCACACACACACACCATGTACATCTCACACACACACCATGTCCATCACTCACACACACAGTGTACATCACACACACAGACAGTGTACATCACACTCAGTGTACATCACACACACACACAGTGTACATCACACACACACACACCCACACACACAGTGTACATCACACACAGTGTACATGACACACACACACACAGTGTACATTACATACAGTGTACATCACACACACTGTACATCACACACGCACACAGTGTACATCACACACAGTGTACATCACACAGAGTGTACACCACACACACACACACACACCATGTACATCACACACAGAGTGTACAGCACACACACACACACACCATGTACATCACACACACACACATGTACATCACACACACACATGTACATCACACGCACACCATGTACATCACACACATACACACACACCATGTACATCACACACATACACACACACCAAGTACATCACACACACACCGTGTACATCACACACCCACACACACACCATGTACATCACACACCCACAGACACACCATGTATATCACACACACAATGTACATCACACACACACACCATTTACATCACACACACACACCACGTACATCACACACACACACACCATGTACATCACACACACACGCCATGTACATCACACACACACACACCATGTACATCACACGCACACACCCCGTGTACATCACACAAACCTTGTACTTCACACACACACACACACACACCATGTACATCACACACACCATGTTCATCACACACACACACCGTGTACATCACACGCACACACACACCACGTACATTATACACACACACACCATGTACAACACACATACACACCATGTACATCACACACACATCGTGTACATCACACACACCGTGTACATCACACAAACACCGTGTACATCACACACACACCATGTACATCACACACACACACACTCCATGTACAAACACTTTCACACCGTGTACATCACACACACACACACCATGTTCATCACACACACACACCATGTGCATCACACACACACACACACACCATGTACATCACACACACACACACCATGCACATCACACACACACACCATGTACATCTCACACACACACCGTGTCCATCACTCACACACACAGTGTACATCACACACACAGACAGTGTACATCACACTCAGTGTACATCACACACACACAGTGTACATCACACACACACACACCCACACACACAGTGTACATCACACACAGTGCACATGACACACACAGTGTACATTACATACAGTGTACATCACACACACTGTACATCACACACGCACACAGTGTACATCACACACAGTGTACATCACACACACATACACAGTGTACATCACACACAGTGTACATCACACACACACACACACACACACACACACACAGAGTGTACATCACACACACACAGTGTAGATCACACACACACAGAGTGTACATCACACACACACAGAGTGTACATCACACACACACACACAGTGTACATCACATACACACACACACACACAGTGTACATCACACACACAGTGTACATCACACACACACACACACCATGTACATCACACACACACACACCATGCACATCACACACACACACCATGTACATCACACACACACACCACGTACATCTCACACACACACCGTGTCCATCACTCACACACACAGTGTACATCACACACGCAGACAGTGTACATCACACTCAGTGTACATCACACACACACACAGTGTACATCACACACAGTGTACATGACACATACACACACAGTGTACATTACATACAGTGTACATCACACACACTGTACATCACACACACGCACACAGTGTACATCACACACAGTGTACATCACACACACATACACAGTGTACATCACACACAGTGTACATCACACACACACACACACAGTGTAGATCACACACACACAGTGTACATTAGACACACACAGAGTGTAGATCACACACACACATAGAGTGTACATCACACACACACACAGTGTACATCACACACACAGTGTACATCACACACACACACACACACACACACACACACAGTGTACATCACACACACACGGTGTACACCACACACACACAGTGTACACTACACACACACACACACAGAATGTACGTCATGCACAGTGTACATCACACACACACATACACACATACAGTGTACATCACACACAGTTTACATCACACACACACACACAGTGTACATCACACACACACACACAGTGTACATCACACACACACACACACACAGTGTACATCACACAAGTGTACATCACCCACACACACACACTGTACATCACACACAGTGTACACCACACACACACACACACACACACCATGTACATCACACACAAAGTGTACAGCACACACACACACCATGTACATCACACACACACAGCATGTACATCACACACACCATGTACATCACACACATACACACACACAATGTACATCACACACACACACCATGTACATCACACACACGCACACCATTTACATCATACACACAGACACCATTTACATCACACACACACACACACACCATGTACATCACACACATACACACCATGTACATCACACACACACACACCATGTACATCACACACACACACCATGTACATCACACACACACACCATGTACATCACACACACATGCCATGTACATCACACACACACACACCATGTACATCACACACACACACCATGTACATCACACACACCATGTTCATCACACACACCATGTTCATCACACACACACACTGTGTACATCACACGCACCACGTACATTATACACACACACCATGTACATTACACACACACACACCTTGTACATCACACACACACCATGTCCATCACACACACACACACACCATGTACAACACACATACACACCATGTACATCACACACACACCATGTACATCGCACACACACACACCATGTACATCGCACACACACACACACCATGTACAAACACTCTCACACAGTGTACATCACACACACACACACAATGTACATCACACACACACACCATGTACATCACACACACGCACACCATTTACATCATACACACAGACACCATTTACATCACACACACACACACACAATGTTCATCACACACATACACACCATGTACATCACACACACACACACCATGTACATCACACACACACACCATGTACATCACACACACATGCCATGTACATCACACACACACACACCATGTACATCACACACACACACCATGTACATCACACACACCATGTTCATCACACACACACACTGTGTACATCACACGCACCACGTACATTATACACACACACCATGTACATTACACACACACACACCTTGTACATCACACACACACCATGTCCATCACACACACACACACCATGTACAACACACATACACACCATGTACATCACACACACACCATGTACATCACACACACACACACCATGTACATCGCACACACACACACACCATGTACAAACACTCTCACACAGTGTACATCACACACACACACACCGTGTACATCACACACACACACACCATGTACATCACACACACACACCATATACATAACACACATACACACCATATACATAACACACATACACACCATGTATCTAACACACACACATCATGCGTATAACATACACACACCAGGTATATAACATACACACTGTGTACATCACACACACACACCATGTACATCACACACACACACCATGTACATCACACGCACACCATGTACATCACACGCACACCATGTACATCACACACATACACACACACCATGTACATCACACACATACACAGACACCATGTACATCACACACACACTGTGTACATCACACACCCACACACACACCATGTACATCACACACCCACAGACACACCATGTATATCACACACACAATGTACATCACACACACACACCATTTACATCACACACACACACACCATGTACATCACACACACACACCATGTACATCACACACACACACACACACACACCATGTACATCACACACACACACCCCGTGTACATCACACAAACCTTGTACAGCACACACACACACACACACCATGTTCATCACACACACACACTGTGTACATCACACGCACACACACACCACGTACATTATACACACACACCATGTACATTACACACACACACACACCATGTACAACACACATACACACCATGTACATCACACACACACCGTGTACATCACACACACCGTGTACATCACACACACCGTGTACATCACACACACACCGTGTACATCACGCACACACCATGTACATCGCACACACACACACTCCATGTACAAACACTTTCACATCGTGTACATCACACACACACACCATGTGCATCACACACACACACACACCATGTACATCACACACACACACACCATGCACATCACACACACACACACCATGCACATCACACACACACACACAGTGTAGATCACACACACACAGTGTACATTAGACACACACAGAGTGTACATCACACACACACAGTGTAGATCACACACACACATAGAGTGTACATCACACACACACAGTGTACATCACACACACACACACACCATGTACATCACACACACACACACACACAGTGTACATCACACACAGTGTACATGACACACACACACAATGTACATCACACACATACACACACACAGTGTACATCACACACAGTGTACATCACACACGCACACACAGTGTACAACACACACAGTGTATATCACACACACATACACAGTGTACATCACACACACACACAGTGTACATCACACACACACACACAGTGTACAACACACACAGTGTACATCACACACAAATACACAGTGTACATCACAGTGTACATCACACACGCACACACAGTGTACAACACACACAGTGTACATCAGACACACACAGAGTGTACATCACACACACACAGTGTACATCACACACACACATAGAGTGTACAACACACACACACAGTGTACATCACATACACACACACACACACTGTACATCACACACACAGTGTACATCACACACACACGCAGTGTACATCACACACACACAGTGTACATCAGACACACACAGATGTACATCACACACACACAGTGTACATCAGACACACACACAGAATGTACATCATAAACACATACACAGTGTACATCACACACACACAGTGTACACCACACACACACAGTGTACACTACACACACACACACACACACAGAATGTACGTCACACACAGTGTACATCACACACACATACACACACACAGTGTACATCACACACAGTTTACATCACACACACACACACAGTGTACATCACACACACACACACACACACACACACACACACAGTGTACATCACACAAGTGTACATCACCCACACACACACACAGTGTATATCACACACAGTGTACACCACACACACACACACACACACACACACACCATGTACATCACACACACACCATGTACATCACACACATACACACATACCATGTACATCACACACACACCGTGTACATCACACACCCACATACACACCATGTACATCACACACCCACAGACACACCATGTATATCACACACACATTGTACATCACACACACACACCATGTACATTACACACACACCATGTGCATCACACACACACACACCATGTACATCACACACACACACCGTGTACATCACACACACACACCATGTACATCACACACATACTATGTACATCACACACACACCATGTACATTTCACACGCACACCTTGTGCATGACACACACATGTACATAACACACACACCATGTACATAACACACACACATACCATGTACATAACACACACACACCATGTACATAACACACATGCACACCATGTATCTAACACACACACATCATGTATATAACATACACACACCAGGTATATAACACACACTGTGTACATCACACACACACACAGTGTACATCACACACACACACACAGTGTACATCACACACACACACACACAGTGTACATCACACACAGTGTACATCACACACGCACACACAGTGTACAACACACACAGTGTATATCACACACACATACACAGTGTACATCACACACACACACAGTGTACATCACACACACACACACAGTGTACAACACACACAGTGTACATCACACACAAATACACAGTGTACATCACAGTGTACATCACACACGCACACACAGTGTACAACACACACAGTGTACATCAGACACACACAGAGTGTACATCACACACACACAGTGTACATCACACACACACATAGAGTGTACAACACACACACACAGTGTACATCACATACACACACACACACACTGTACATCACACACACAGTGTACATCACACACACACGCAGTGTACATCACACACACACAGTGTACATCAGACACACACAGATGTACATCACACACACACAGTGTACATCAGACACACACACAGAATGTACATCATAAACACATACACAGTGTACATCACACACACACAGTGTACACCACACACACACAGTGTACACTACACACACACACACACACACACAGAATGTACGTCACACACAGTGTACATCACACACACATACACACACACAGTGTACATCACACACAGTTTACATCACACACACACACACAGTGTACATCACACACACACACACACACACACACACACACACAGTGTACATCACACAAGTGTACATCACCCACACACACACACAGTGTATATCACACACAGTGTACACCACACACACACACACACACACACACACACACACACACACACACACCATGTACATCACACACACACCATGTACATCACACACATACACACATACCATGTACATCACACACACACCGTGTACATCACACACCCACATACACACCATGTACATCACACACCCACAGACACACCATGTATATCACACACACATTGTACATCACACACACACACCATGTACATTACACACACACCATGTGCATCACACACACACACACCATGTACATCACACACACACACCGTGTACATCACACACACACACCATGTACATCACACACATACTATGTACATCACACACACACCATGTACATTTCACACGCACACCTTGTGCATGACACACACATGTACATAACACACACACCATGTACATAACACACACACATACCATGTACATAACACACACACACCATGTACATAACACACATGCACACCATGTATCTAACACACACACATCATGTATATAACATACACACACCAGGTATATAACACACACTGTGTACATCACACACACACACAGTGTACATCACACACACACACACAGTGTACATCACACACACACACACACAGTGTACATCACACAAGTGTACATCACCCACACACACACACTGTACATCACACACAGTGTACACCACACACACACACACACACACACCATGTACATCACACACAAAGTGTACAGCACACACACACACCATGTACATCACACACACACAGCATGTACATCACACACACCATGTACATCACACACATACACACACACAATGTACATCACACACACACACCATGTACATCACACACACGCACACCATTTACATCATACACACAGACACCATTTACATCACACACACACACACACACCATGTACATCACACACAGACACACCATGTACATCACACACACACACACCATGTACATCACACACACACACCATGTACATCACACACACATGCCATGTACATCACACACACACACACCATGTACATCACACACACACACCATGTACATCACACACACCATGTTCATCACACACACACACTGTGTACATCACACGCACCACGTACATTATACACACACACCATGTACATTACACACACACACACCTTGTACATCACACACACACCATGTCCATCACACACACACACACACCATGTACAACACACATACACACCATGTACATCACACACACACCATGTACATCACACACACACACACCATGTACATCGCACACACACACACACCATGTACAAACACTCTCACACAGTGTACATCACACACACACACACAATGTACATCACACACACACACCATGTACATCACACACACGCACACCATTTACATCATACACACAGACACCATTTACATCACACACACACACACACACAATGTACATCACACACATACACACCATGTACATCACACACACACACACCATGTACATCACACACACACACCATGTACATCACACACACATGCCATGTACATCACACACACACACACCATGTACATCACACACACACACCATGTACATCACACACACCATGTTCATCACACACACACACTGTGTACATCACACGCACCACGTACATTATACACACACACCATGTACATTACACACACACACACCTTGTACATCACACACACACCATGTCCATCACACACACACACACACCATGTACAACACACATACACACCATGTACATCACACACACACCATGTACATCACACACACACACACCATGTACATCGCACACACACACACACCATGTACAAACACTCTCACACAGTGTACATCACACACACACACACCGTGTACATCACACACACACACACCATGTACATCACACACACACACCATATACATAACACACATACACACCATGTATCTAACACACACACATCATGCGTATAACATACACACACCAGGTATATAACATACACACTGTGTACATCACACACACACACCATGTACATCACACACACACACCATGTACATCACACGCACACCATGTACATCACACGCACACCATGTACATCACACACATACACACACACCATGTACATCACACACATACACAGACACCATGTACATCACACACACACTGTGTACATCACACACCCACACACACACCATGTACATCACACACCCACAGACACACCATGTATATCACACACACAATGTACATCACACACACACACCATTTACATCACACACACACACACCATGTACATCACACACACACGCCATGTACATCACACACACACACACACACACACCATGTACATCACACACACACACCCCGTGTACATCACACAAACCTTGTACATCACACACACACACACACACCATGTTCATCACACACACACACTGTGTACATCACACGCACACACACACCACGTACATTATACACACACACCATGTACATTACACACACACACACACCATGTACAACACACATACACACCATGTACATCACACACACACCGTGTACATCACACACACACCGTGTACATCACACACACCGTGTACATCACACACACACCGTGTACATCACGCACACACCATGTACATCGCACACACACACACTCCATGTACAAACACTTTCACATCGTGTACATCACACACACACACCATGTGCATCACACACACACACACACCATGTACATCACACACACACACACACCATGCACATCACACACACACACACCATGCACATCACACACACACACCATGTACATCACACACACACACCATGTACATCTCACACACACACCGTGTCCATCACTCACACACACAGTGTACATCACACACACATACACAGTGTACATCACACACAGTGTACATGACACACACACACACAGTGTACATCACACACAGTGTACATGACACACACACACACAGTGTACATCACACACACTGTACATCACACACGCACACAGTGTACATCACACACAGTGTACATCACACACACATACACAGTGTACATCACACACAGTGTACATCACACACACACACACACACACACACACAGTGTAGATCACACACACACAGTGTACATTAGACACACACAGAGTGTACATCACACACACACAGTGTAGATCACACACACACATAGAGTGTACATCACACACACACAGTGTACATCACACACACACACACACCATGTACATCACACACACACACACACAGTGTACATCACACACAGTGTACATGACACGCACACACAATGTACATCACACACATACACACACACAGTGTACATCACACACAGTGTACATCACACACGCACACACAGTGTACAACACACACAGTGTATATCACACACACATACACAGTGTACATCACACACACACACAGTGTACATCACACACACACACACAGTGTACAACACACACAGTGTACATCACACACAAATACACAGTGTACATCACAGTGTACATCACACACGCACACACAGTGTACAACACACACAGTGTACATCAGACACACACAGAGTGTACATCACACACACACAGTGTACATCACACACACACATAGAGTGTACAACACACACACACAGTGTACATCACATACACACACACACACACTGTACATCACACACACAGTGTACATCACACACACACGCAGTGTACATCACACACACAGTGTACATCAGACACACACAGATGTACATCACACACACACAGTGTACATCAGACACACACACAGAATGTACATCATAAACACATACACAGTGTACATCACACACACACAGTGTACACCACACACACACAGTGTACACTACACACACACACACACACACAGAATGTACGTCACACACAGTGTACATCACACACACATACACACACACAGTGTACATCACACACAGTTTACATCACACACACACACAGTGTACATCACACACACACACACACACACACACAGTGTACATCACACAAGTGTACATCACCCACACACACACACAGTGTATATCACACACAGTGTACACCACACACACACACACACACACACACCATGTACATCACACACACACCATGTACATCACACACATACACACATACCATGTACATCACACACACACCGTGTACATCACACACCCACATACACACCATGTACATCACACACCCACAGACACACCATGTATATCACACACACATTGTACATCACACACACACACCATGTACATTACACACACACCATGTGCATCACACACACACACACCATGTACATCACACACACACACCGTGTACATCACACACACACACCATGTACATCACACACATACTATGTACATCACACACACACCATGTACATTTCACACGCACACCTTGTGCATGACACACACATGTACATAACACACACACCATGTACATAACACACACACACACCATGTACATCTCACACACACACCGTGTCCATCACTCACACACACAGTGTACATCACACACACATACACAGTGTACATCACACACAGTGTACATGACACACACACACACAGTGTACATCACACACAGTGTACATGACACACACACACACAGTGTACATCACACACACTGTACATCACACACGCACACAGTGTACATCACACACAGTGTACATCACACACACATACACAGTGTACATCACACACAGTGTACATCACACACACACACACACACACACACACAGTGTAGATCACACACACACAGTGTACATTAGACACACACAGAGTGTACATCACACACACACAGTGTAGATCACACACACACATAGAGTGTACATCACACACACACAGTGTACATCACACACACACACACACCATGTACATCACACACACACACACACAGTGTACATCACACACAGTGTACATGACACACACACACAATGTACATCACACACATACACACACACAGTGTACATCACACACAGTGTACATCACACACGCACACACAGTGTACAACACACACAGTGTATATCACACACACATACACAGTGTACATCACACACACACACAGTGTACATCACACACACACACAGTGTACAACACACACAGTGTACATCACACACAAATACACAGTGTACATCACAGTGTACATCACACACGCACACACAGTGTACAACACACACAGTGTACATCAGACACACACAGAGTGTACATCACACACACACAGTGTACATCACACACACACATAGAGTGTACAACACACACACACAGTGTACATCACATACACACACACACACACTGTACATCACACACACAGTGTACATCACACACACACGCAGTGTACATCACACACACACAGTGTACATCAGACACACACAGATGTACATCACACACACACAGTGTACATCAGACACACACACAGAATGTACATCATAAACACATACACAGTGTACATCACACACACACACACCATGTACATCACACACATACTATGTACATCACACACACACCATGTACATTTCACACGCACACCTTGTGCATGACACACACATGTACATAACACAAACACCATGTACATAACACACACACATACCATGTACATAACACACACACACCATGTACATAACACACATGCACACCATGTATCTAACACACACACATCATGTATATAACATACACACACCAGGTATATAACACACACTGTGTACATCACACACACACACCATGTACATCACACACATACACACACAGTGTACATCACACACATACACACACAGTGTACATCACACACAGTGTACATCACACACAGTGTACATCACACACACACACACACACACAGTGTACATCACACACAGTGTACATCACATACAGTGTACATCACACACACACACACACACACACAGTGTACATCACACACACACACACACACACACAGTGTACATCACACAAGTGTACATCACCCACACACACACACAGTGTATATCACACACAGTGTACACCACACACACACACACACACACCATGTACATCACACACACACCATGTACATCACACACATACACACATACCATGTACATCACACACACACCGTGTACATCACACACCCACATACACACCATGTACATCACACACCCACAGACACACCATGTATATCACACACACATTGTACATCACACACACACACCATGTACATCACACACACACAGTGTACACCACACACACACAGTGTACACTACACACACACACACACACACAGAATGTACGTCACACACAGTGTACATCACACACACATACACACACACAGTGTACATCACACACAGTTTACATCACACACACACACACAGTGTACATCACACACACACACACACACACACACACACACACACAGTGTACATCACACAAGTGTACATCACCCACACACACACACAGTGTATATCACACACAGTGTACACCACACACACACACACACACACACACACACCATGTACATCACACACACACCATGTACATCACACACATACACACATACCATGTACATCACACACACACCGTGTACATCACACACCCACATACACACCATGTACATCACACACCCACAGACACACCATGTATATCACACACACATTGTACATCACACACACACACCATGTACATTACACACACACCATGTGCATCACACACACACACACCATGTACATCACACACACACACCGTGTACATCACACACACACACACCATGTACATCACACACATACTATGTACATCACACACACACCATGTACATTTCACACGCACACCTTGTGCATGACACACACATGTACATAACACAAACACCATGTACATAACACACACACATACCATGTACATAACACACACACACCATGTACATAACACACATGCACACCATGTATCTAACACACACACATCATGTATATAACATACACACACCAGGTATATAACACACACTGTGTACATCACACACACACACCATGTACATCACACACATACACACACAGTGTACATCACACACATACACACACAGTGTACATCACACACAGTGTACATCACACACAGTGTACATCACACACACACACACACACACACAGTGTACATCACACACAGTGTACATCACATACAGTGTACATCACACACACACACACACACACAGTGTACATCACACACAGTGTACATGACACACACACACAATGTACATCACACACATACACACACACAGTGTACATCACACACAGTGTACATCACACACGCACACACAGTGTACAACACACACAGTGTATATCACACACACATACACAGTGTACATCACACACAGTGTACATCACACACACACACAGTGTACATCACACACACACACACACACAGTGTACAACACACACAGTGTACATCACACACAAATACAGTGTACATCACACAGTGTACATCACACACGCACACACAGTGTACAACACAGTGTACATCAGACACACACAGAGTGTACATCACACACACAGTGTACATCACACACACACACAGTGTACATCACATACACACACACACACACACTGTACATCACACACACAGTGTACATCACACACACACGCAGTGTACATCACACACACACAGTGTACATCAGACACACACAGATGTACATCACACACACACAGTGTACATCAGACACACACACAGAATGTACATCATAAACACATACACAGTGTACATCACACACACACAGTGTACACCACACACACACAGTGTACACTACACACACACACACACAGAATGTACGTCACACACAGTGTACATCACACACACACATACACACACACAGTGTACATCACACACAGTTTACATCACACACACACACACAGTGTACATCACACACACACACTGTACATCACACACACACAGTGTACATCTCACACACACACAGTGTACATCACACACACACACAGTGTACATCACACACACACACACACACACACAGTGTACGTCACACACAGTGTACATGACACACACACACAATGTACATCACACACATACACACACACAGTGTACATCACACACAGTGTACATCACACACGCACACACAGTGTACAACACACACAGTGTATATCACACACACATACACAGTGTACATCACACACACACACAGTGTACATCACACACACACACACAGTGTACAACACACACAGTGTACATCACACACAAATACACAGTGTACATCACAGTGTACATCACACACGCACACACAGTGTACAACACACACAGTGTACATCAGACACACACAGAGTGTACATCACACACACACAGTGTACATCACACACACACATAGAGTGTACAACACACACACACAGTGTACATCACATACACACACACACACACTGTACATCACACACACAGTGTACATCACACACACACGCAGTGTACATCACACACACACAGTGTACATCAGACACACACAGATGTACATCACACACACACAGTGTACATCAGACACACACACAGAATGTACATCATAAACACATACACAGTGTACATCACACACACACAGTGTACACCACACACATACAGTGTACACTACACACACACACACACACACAGAATGTACGTCACACACAGTGTACATCACACACACATACACACACACAGTGTACATCACACACAGTTTACATCACACACACACACACAGTGTACATCACACACACACACACACACACACACAGTGTACATCACACAAGTGTACATCACCCACACACACACACAGTGTATATCACACACAGTGTACACCACACACACACACACACACACACACACACACCATGTACATCACACACACACCATGTACATCACACACATACACACATACCATGTACATCACACACACACCGTGTACATCACACACCCACATACACACCATGTACATCACACACCCACAGACACACCATGTATATCACACACACATTGTACATCACACACACACACCATGTACATTACACACACACCATGTGCATCACACACACACACACCATGTACATCACACACACACACCGTGTACATCACACACACACACACCATGTACATCACACACATACTATGTACATCACACACACACCATGTACATTTCACACGCACACCTTGTGCATGACACACACATGTACATAACACACACACCATGTACATAACACACACACATACCATGTACATAACACACACACACCATGTACATAACACACATGCACACCATGTATCTAACACACACACATCATGTATATAACATACACACACCAGGTATATAACACACACTGTGTACATCACACACACACACCATGTACATCACACACATACACACACAGTGTACATCACACACATACACACACAGTGTACATCACACACAGTGTACATCACACACAGTGTACATCACACACACACACACACACACAGTGTACATCACACACAGTGTACATCACATACAGTGTACATCACACACACACACACACACACACAGTGTACATCACACACAGTGTACATGACACACACACACAATGTACATCACACACATACACACACACAGTGTACATCACACACAGTGTACATCACACACGCACACACAGTGTACAACACACACAGTGTATATCACACACACATACACAGTGTACATCACACACAGTGTACATCACACACACACACAGTGTACATCACACACACACACACACACACAGTGTACAACACACACAGTGTACATCACACACAAATACACAGTGTACATCACACAGTGTACATCACACACGCACACACAGTGTACAACACAGTGTACATCAGACACACACAGAGTGTACATCACACACACACAGTGTACATCACACACACACACAGTGTACATCACATACACACACACACACACACTGTACATCACACACACAGTGTACATCACACACACACGCAGTGTACATCACACACACACAGTGTACATCAGACACACACAGATGTACATCACACACACACAGTGTACATCAGACACACACACAGAATGTACATCATAAACACATACACAGTGTACATCACACACACACAGTGTACACCACACACACACAGTGTACACTACACACACACACAGTGTACACTACACACACACACACACACACAGAATGTACGTCACACACAGTGTACATCACACACACACATACACACACACAGTGTACATCACACACAGTTTACATCACACACACACACACAGTGTACATCACACACACACACACACACACACAGTGTACATCACACAAGTGTACATCACCCACACACACACACAGTGTATATCACACACAGTGTACACCACACACACACACACACACACCATGTACATCACACACACACCATGTACATCACACACATACACACATACCATGTACATCACACACACACCGTGTACATCACACACCCACATACACACCATGTACATCACACACCCACAGACACACCATGTATATCACACACACATTGTACATCACACACACACACCATGTACATCACACACACACAGTGTACACCACACACACACAGTGTACACTACACACACACACACACACACAGAATGTACGTCACACACAGTGTACATCACACACACATACACACACACAGTGTACATCACACACAGTTTACATCACACACACACACACAGTGTACATCACACACACACACACACACACACACACACACAGTGTACATCACACAAGTGTACATCACCCACACACACACACAGTGTATATCACACACAGTGTACACCACACACACACACACACACACACACACACCATGTACATCACACACACACCATGTACATCACACACATACACACATACCATGTACATCACACACACACCGTGTACATCACACACCCACATACACACCATGTACATCACACACCCACAGACACACCATGTATATCACACACACATTGTACATCACACACACACACCATGTACATTACACACACACCATGTGCATCACACACACACACACCATGTACATCACACACACACACCGTGTACATCACACACACACACACCATGTACATCACACACATACTATGTACATCACACACACACCATGTACATTTCACACGCACACCTTGTGCATGACACACACATGTACATAACACAAACACCATGTACATAACACACACACATACCATGTACATAACACACACACACCATGTACATAACACACATGCACACCATGTATCTAACACACACACATCATGTATATAACATACACACACCAGGTATATAACACACACTGTGTACATCACACACACACACCATGTACATCACACACATACACACACAGTGTACATCACACACATACACACACAGTGTACATCACACACAGTGTACATCACACACAGTGTACATCACACACACACACACACACACAGTGTACATCACACACAGTGTACATCACATACAGTGTACATCACACACACACACACACACACACAGTGTACATCACACACAGTGTACATGACACACACACACAATGTACATCACACACATACACACACACAGTGTACATCACACACAGTGTACATCACACACGCACACACAGTGTACAACACACACAGTGTATATCACACACACATACACAGTGTACATCACACACAGTGTACATCACACACACACACAGTGTACATCACACACACACACACACACACAGTGTACAACACACACAGTGTACATCACACACAAATACACAGTGTACATCACACAGTGTACATCACACACGCACACACAGTGTACAACACAGTGTACATCAGACACACACAGAGTGTACATCACACACACACAGTGTACATCACACACACACACAGTGTACATCACATACACACACACACACACACTGTACATCACACACACAGTGTACATCACACACACACGCAGTGTACATCACACACACACAGTGTACATCAGACACACACAGATGTACATCACACACACACAGTGTACATCAGACACACACACAGAATGTACATCATAAACACATACACAGTGTACATCACACACACACAGTGTACACCACACACATACAGTGTACACTACACACACACACACACACACACAGAATGTACGTCACACACAGTGTACATCACACACACATACACACACACAGTGTACATCACACACAGTTTACATCACACACACACACACAGTGTACATCACACACACACACACACACACACACAGTGTACATCACACAAGTGTACATCACCCACACACACACACAGTGTATATCACACACAGTGTACACCACACACACACACACACACACACACACCATGTACATCACACACACACCATGTACATCACACACATACACACATACCATGTACATCACACACACACCGTGTACATCACACACCCACATACACACCATGTACATCACACACCCACAGACACACCATGTATATCACACACACATTGTACATCACACACACACACCATGTACATTACACACACACCATGTGCATCACACACACACACACCATGTACATCACACACACACACCGTGTACATCACACACACACACACCATGTACATCACACACATACTATGTACATCACACACACACCATGTACATTTCACACGCACACCTTGTGCATGACACACACATGTACATAACACACACACCATGTACATAACACACACACATACCATGTACATAACACACACACACCATGTACATAACACACATGCACACCATGTATCTAACACACACACATCATGTATATAACATACACACACCAGGTATATAACACACACTGTGTACATCACACACACACACCATGTACATCACACACATACACACACAGTGTACATCACACACATACACACACAGTGTACATCACACACAGTGTACATCACACACAGTGTACATCACACACACACACACACACACAGTGTACATCACACACAGTGTACATCACATACAGTGTACATCACACACACACACACACACACACACACAGTGTACATCACACACAGTGTACATGACACACACACACAATGTACATCACACACATACACACACACAGTGTACATCACACACAGTGTACATCACACACGCACACACAGTGTACAACACACACAGTGTATATCACACACACATACACAGTGTACATCACACACAGTGTACATCACACACACACACAGTGTACATCACACACACACACACACACAGTGTACAACACACACAGTGTACATCACACACAAATACACAGTGTACATCACACAGTGTACATCACACACGCACACACAGTGTACAACACAGTGTACATCAGACACACACAGAGTGTACATCACACACACACAGTGTACATCACACACACACAGTGTACATCACATACACACACACACACACACTGTACATCACACACACAGTGTACATCACACACACACGCAGTGTACATCACACACACACAGTGTACATCAGACACACACAGATGTACATCACACACACACAGTGTACATCAGACACACACACAGAATGTACATCATAAACACATACACAGTGTACATCACACACACACAGTGTACACCACACACACACAGTGTACACTACACACACACACAGTGTACACTACACACACACACACACACACAGAATGTACGTCACACACAGTGTACATCACACACACACATACACACACACAGTGTACATCACACACAGTTTACATCACACACACACACACAGTGTACATCACACACACACACACACACACACAGTGTACATCACACAAGTGTACATCACCCACACACACACACAGTGTATATCACACACAGTGTACACCACACACACACACACACACACCATGTACATCACACACACACCATGTACATCACACACATACACACATACCATGTACATCACACACACACCGTGTACATCACACACCCACATACACACCATGTACATCACACACCCACAGACACACCATGTATATCACACACACATTGTACATCACACACACACACCATGTACATCACACACACACGCCATGTACATCACACACACACACACACCATGTACATCACACACACACCATGTACATCACACACATACACACAATGTACATCACACATACACACCATGTACATCACACACACACGCCATGTACATCACACACACACACACACACACACACCATGTACATCACACACACACACCCCATGTACATCACAGACAAACCTTGTACATCACACACACACACACACATCATGTACATCACACACACCATGTTCATCACACACACACACTGTGTACATCACACGTACACACACACCATGTACATTATACACACACTCCATGTACATTACACACACACACACCTTGTACATCACACACACACACCATGTACAACACACATACACACCATGTACAACACACATACACACCATGTACAACACACATACACACCATGTACATCACACACACACCGTGTACATCACACACACACACCATGTACATCACACACACACACCATGTACATCGCACACACACACACCATGTACAAACACTCTCACACTGTGTACATCACACACACACACACACACGTACATCACACACACACACACCATGTACATCACACACACACACCATGTGCATCACACACACACACACACCATGTACATCACTCGCACACACACACCATGTACATCACTCACACACACACCGTGTACATCACACACACACACATTGTACATCACACTCAGTGTACATCACACACACACACAGTGTACATCACACACACACACACACAGTGTACATCACACACAGTGTACATGACACACACACACAGTGTACATCACACAGTGTACATCACACATGCACACACAGTGTACATCACACACACACAGTATACAACACACACAGTGTACATCACACACACATACACAGTGTACATCACACACAGTGTACATCACACACACACACACACACAGTGTACATCACACACACACAGTGTAGATCACACACACACACACACACAGTGTACAAAGGACACACAGAGTGTACATCATACACACACAGCGTAGATCACACACACACATAGAGTGTACATCACACACACAGTGTACATCACATACACACACACACACACACACACACACACACAGTACATCACACACACAGTGTACATCACACACACACAGTGTACATCAGACACACACAGATGTACATCACACACACACAGTGTACATCATACACACACATACAGTGTACATCACACACAGTTTACACCACACACACACATACAGTGTACATCACACACACACACACACACACACACACACACACACACACACACACACACAGTGTACATCACACAAGTGTACATCACCCACACACACACAGTGTACATCACACACAGTGTACACCACACACACACACACACCATGTACATCACACACAAAGTGTACAGCACACACACACACACACCATGTACATCACACACACCATGTACATCACACACATACACACACACCATGTACATCACACACCCACAGACACACCATGTATATCACACACACAATGTACATCACACACACACACCATGTACATCACACACACACACCATTTACATCACATACACACAGACCATGTACATCACACACATACACACCATATACATCACACACACACGCCATGTACATCACACACACACGCCATGTACATCACACACACACGCCATGTACATCACACACACACACCATGTATATCACACACACACACCCCGTGTACATCACAGACAAACCTTGTACATCACACACACACACACCATGTACATCACACACATCATGTTCATCACACACACACACTGTGTACATCACACGCACACACACACCACGTACATTATTCACACACACCATGTACATTACACACACACACACACACCATGTACAACACACATGCACACCATGTACACCACACACACACACCGTGTACATCACACACACACCGTGTACATCACACACACACCATGTACAAACACTCTCACACCGTGTACATCACACACACACACACCATGTACAAACACTCTCACACCGTGTACATCACACACACACACCACGTACATCACACACACACACCATGTACATCACACACACACGCCATGTACATCATGCACACACACACATACCATGTACATCACACTCACACACACCATGTACATCACTCACACACACCATGTACATCACACACACACACCATGTACATCTCACACACACACCATGTACATCACGCACACACACCGTGTACATCACGCACACACACACCACGTACATCACGCACACACACTATGTACATCACACACACACTATATACATCACACACACACACTATGTACATCACACACACACACCATGTACATCACACACACACACACCATGTACATCACACACACACCATGTACATCATGCACACACACACCATGTACATCACACACACACTATGTACCTCACACACACACACACACAATGTACATCACACACACACACCATGTACATCAGGCACACACACACCATGTACATCACACACACACACCATGTACATCAGGCACACACACACCATGTACATCACACACACACTATGTACATCACACACACACGCACACCGTGTGCATCACACACACATGTACATAACACACACACACCATGTACACAGCACACACACACCATGTACATAACACACATACACACCATGTATCTAACACACACACATCATGTATATAACACACACACTGTGTACATCACACACACAGTGTACATGTCACACACGCTGTGTATGTTACACACGCACATCTCACACACAGACTGCATACATCAAATATACACACACCCATGTACATTACACGAAGACTAGGACCATGTACATTATACATACTGTGTACAATACACAGACACACACACTGTTCATTTTTTAAAAAATCATTCACGGGATGTGGGCTTCACTGACTGGGCCAGCATTTATTGCCCATCCTTAATTGCCCCTTGAGAAGGTGGTGGTGAGCTGTCTTCTTGAACTGCTGCAGTCCATGTGGTGTAGGTACACCCACAGTGCTGTTAGGGAGGGAGTTCCAGGATTTTGTTCCCATCTATCTGCTGCCCTTGTCCTTCTAGATGGTAGTGGTCGTGGGTTTGGAAGGTGCTGTCGAAGGAGCCTTGGTGAATTCCTGCAGTGCATCTTGTAGATGGGACACACACTGCTGCTACTGTGTGTCGGTGGTGGAGGGAGTGAATGTTTGTGGATGGGGTGCCAATCAAGCGGGGCTGCTTTGTCCTGGATGGTGTTGAGCTTCTTGAGTGTTGTGGGGGCTGCACTTATCCAGGAAAGTGGGGAGTATTCCATCCCACTCCTGACTTGTGCCTTGTAGATGGTGGACAGACTTTGGGGAGTCAGGAGGTGAGTTACTCACCACAGGATTCCCAGCCTCTGACCTGCTCTTGTAGCCACAGTATTTATATGGCTGGGTCCAGTTCAGTTTCTGGTAAATGGTAACTCCCCAGGATGTTGATAGTGGGGGATTCAGTGATGGTAATGCCATTGAATGTCTAGGGGCAATGGTCGGATTCTCTCTTGTTGGAGATGGTCATTGCCTGGCACTTGTGCGGTGTGAATGTTACTTGCCACTTGTCAGCCCAAGCCTGGATATTGTCCAGGTCTTGCTGCATTTGGACATGGACTGCTTCAGTATCTGAGGAGTTGCGAATGGTGCTGAACATTGTGCAATCATCAGCGAACATCCCCACTTCTGACCTTATGATGGAGGGAAGGTCATTGATGAAGCAGCTGACGGTGGTTGGGCCAAGGACACTACCCTGAGGAACTCCTGCAGTGATGTCCTGGAGCTGAGATGACTGACCTCCTACAACCACAACCATCTTCCTTTGTGCTGGGTATGACTCCAACCAGTGGAGAGTTTTCCCCCTGATTCCCATTGACTCCAGTTTTGCTGGGACTCCTTGATGCCACACTCGGTCAAATGCTGCCTCGATGTCAAAGGCAGTCACTCTCACCTCACCTCAGGAGTTCAGCTCTTCTGTCCATGTTTGAGCCAAGGCTGGAATGAGGTCAGGAGCTGAGTGGCCCTGGCGGAACCCAAACTATACCAAATATGAGCATACCCATGTACATTACACACAATGACACCCCATGTACATCTCTCACACACACTAGGATCATGTACACTACACACACGTGTACATCACACACACTGGGACCATATACATTAGACAAACACTTGGACCATGCACATTACACAAATTGTATATTATACACACACACACACCATGTATATTTCACACAGTCTATATTTCTACACACTCCAGGACTGTGTATATTACACACTTACTGAGACCATATACATTACACACACGCAGTGGGTCTGTGTACATTACACACACACACACACTGGGACCGTGTACATTACACACATGCTGAGACCGTGTATATTACACACACACACTGGGACTGTGTACATTACACACACACACACACACATTGGGACTGTGTACATTACACACACACACACATTGGGACTGTGTACAATATACACAGACTGGGACTGTGTACATTACACACACACACACACTGGGACCTTGGACATTACACACACGCTAGGACCATGGATATCACACACACAATGCGTACATCACACACAAACTGGGACTGTGTACATTACCCACACACTAGGACTGCATACATTAACCATACACTAGGACTGTGTACATTACACACAACGAACATATGTTACACACATATTGTAACCGTATACATTACACACAAACCATGCACATTACACATACTGGGACTGTGTACATTGCACACACACCATGTACTTTACAAGCACGCACATGGGACCACATACAAAACACACACCATGTATATCACATACTGGGGCCATATACATTACACACACCATGTACATCACATACTGGGGCCATATACATTACACACACCATGTACATCACATACCGGGGCCATATACATTACACATACTATCTATATAGCACACACACACACACACACACAGGTACTCTGTACATTACAAACACTGGGGCCATGCATATTACACACACACACTGGGGCTATGCAAATTATACACACAGTGTGTACAATACACACAGAAATGCCATGTACTTTACACACAGACCAGGACATCTACATTACACACACAGCTGAACTAACCAGGACTGTGTAAATTATACAAACATGATGACTGTGTAAATTACACATAAACACACATCAGCACTGTGTTAATTGCACACACACACACCGTGTACATAATGCATCCTTTATATGTGTGTAAAGTTCTTAAAGTGCTGCACAACCAATAAATATTGGCCCCAGGACACCGGGGAGAACTCCCCCCTGCTCTTCTTCTAATAGTGGCCGTGGGATCTTTAACACCCACCCGAGAGGGCAGACAGGGCCTTGGTTTAATGTCTCATACTGAAAGACGACACCTCTGACAGTGCAACGCTCCCTCAGTACTGACCCTCTGACAGTGCGGCACTCCCTCAGCACTGACCCTCCGACAGTGCGGCGCTCCCTCAGCACTGACCCTCCGACAGTGCGGCACTCCCTCAGCACTGACCCTCCGACAGTGCGGCGCTCCCTCAGCACTGACCCTCCGACAGTGCGGCGCTCCCTCAGTACTGACCCTCCGACAGTGCGGCACTCCCTCAGTACCGACCCTCCGACAGTGCGGCACTCCCTCAGCACTGACCCTCCGACAGTGCGGCGCTCCCTCAGCACTGACCCTCTGACAGTGCAGCACTCCCTCAGTACTGACCCTCTGACAGTGCAGCACACCCTCAGTACTGACCCTCCGACAGTGCAGCTCTCCCTCCGTACTGACCCTCTGACAGTGCGGCGCTCCCTCAGCACTGACCCTCCGACAGTGCGGCACTCCCTCAGTACTGACCCTCCGACAGTGTGTCTCTCCCTCAGCACTGACCTTCCGACAGTGCGGCGCTCCCTCAGTACTGACCCTCCGACAGTGCGGCGCTCCCTCAGCACTGACCCTCCGACAGTGCAGCGCTCCCTCAGTACTGACTCTCTGACAGTGCGGCGCTCCCTCAGTACTGACCCTCCGACAGTGCGGCACTCCCTCAGCACTGACCCTCCGACAGTGCGGCACTCCCTCAGTACTGACCCTCCGACAGTGTGTCTCTCCCTCAGCACTGACCCTCCGACAGTGCGGCACTCCCTCAGTACTGACCCTCTAACAGTGCGGCGCTCCCTCAGCACTGACCCTCCGACAGTGCGGCGCTCCCTCAGCACTGACCCTCCGACAGTGCGGCGCTCCCTCAGTACTGACCCTCCGACAGTGCGGCTCTCCCTCAGCACTGACCCTCCAACAGTGCGGTGCTCCCTCAGTACTGACCCTCTGACAGTGCGGCACTCCCTCAGCACTGACCCTCCGACAGTGCGGTGCTCCCTCAGTACTGACCCTCTGACAGTGCGGCGCTCCCTCAGCACCGACCATCCGACAGTGCAGCACTCCCTCAGCACCGACCATCCGACAGTGCAGCATGCTTCAGTATTATGTCGGGGTGTTATTGGATTTTGTGTACGTGTAAACCCACATTCTGACTTCAAGGGGAGATAGTTAGAACCGAAGCGTGGCTGAAAGCCAAACAAAGGAACAGGAGCTAACCATTCAGCCCCTCGTTTCTGTAAATGTCTTAAGATAGCTGAGGTAATTGTAAACCTGGGGCGATCTGACTGGGAGTTTTAACAGACCTCAATCCCTTGTGTTTCAAGCTGTCAGTTAAATTAATAAAGCTGCAACATCTTCATCCTGTGCTGGACAGTACTCCTTCCCAGAATCGTACTTACTCCCACAAGTTTCACGCCTGCCCTTAATTATCTTGAATGCTCCTGCAATCCAATGGGAATCAGAATTACAGAGGAATTTTGCCAGAAATTCCGTTTATGGAGAACTCTGGCTGAAATTATTTAAGACGATCCAGACAGTGAGCATGGTCCAGATATCTGACTTTTTAACGAGTCACAGTTCATTCCTATTCCCTCATGAATTTAACAACTTTTCCAGGCGGGACCAATAGAGATGATAAACCAGAATCCTGGATAAATTTCCTGTTCCTATCATTTCAGGGACATGAGGAAAATGACAACCCACCAAACCCTGTACAACTTGAGCAGAACAGAGGTTAGTTAAGGCCCAGTACCAGGTGATCTCTATTGACTGGGGGTCTATATGTCACGAGCCTTGTACCCCAGTGAGAGTCAGTGTGCGTGGGACCCGTACCCCAGTGAGAGTCAGTGTGTGTGGGACCCGTACCCCAGTGAGAGTCAGTGTGTGTGAGATCCGTACCCCAGTGAGAGTCAGTGTGTGTGAGATCCGTACCCCAGTGAGAGTCAGTGTGCGTGGGACCCGTACCCCAGTGAGAGTCAGTGTGTGAGGGACCCGTATCCCAGTGAGAGTCAGTGTGTGTGGGACCCGTACCCCAGTGAGAGTCAGTGTGTGTGGAACCCGTATCCCAGTGAGAGTCAGTGTGTGAGGGACCCGTACCCCAGTGAGAGTCAGTGTGTGTGGGACCCGTACCCCAGTGAGAGTCAGTGTGTGTGGGACCTGTACCCCAGTGAGAGTCAGTGTGTGTGGGACACGTACCCCAGTGAGAGTCAGTGTGTGTGGGACACGTACCCCAGTGAGAGTCAGTGTGTGTGGGACCCGTACCCCAGTGAGAGTCAGTGTGTGTGGGACCCGTACCCCAGTGAGAGTCAGTGTGTGTGGGACCCGTACCCCAGTGAGAGTTGGGGAGGGGAAGTGAATTTTTTAAGATTGAAATTCGTCCCTGGTTGAATCCAATTTGAAACCCACAGCAGCTAATTGCACTTGTGAGATTTCCAGAGCTTCAGGATGATGATGCAATCTCTGTCTGTCTGGAAAGCTGATCAAATTCTAATCAGGATCATCCTAACCCACCCTTCATGAATTAGACAGCAGGAAATGTCTGGGCTCTATCTGAGGGAAGATATGGAGACACAGAAATAGGGGGAGAGAGAGAGGCAGAGAGAGGGAGAAAAAGAGAGAGGCAGTGACGGGGAGAGAGGGAACCAGACATGGTTAAGAGCATAACAACTGGGTAGTATCTCACATCCCAGAGTAAGGTCTGAGCTGTTTGTGAAATGATCCCAAGTTGACATCATGGGACTGAAATACATTCTTTCAGGAACAATTAGGGATTCAGTGATTAAATTGTTCACTGTTTGCATTCTCCTGTCCCCTTCTCGCTGCCGAGTTCTTGCTGATGTGGGGGTTGTCCAGGCTCTGCTCGTTTCCAATCCTCGTGTCTCCATGTTCACACATGCAGGAGTCAGCAGAGTGATCGGGAGCAGAGGCCCAGACTGAGCAAAGCCCACTCTCACCCACATTGAACCTGAGCCTTTCCTGCTGTGTGTGTGTATGGGGAGGGGAGGAGTGGTGGGAGAGCTTTATACCAGATCAGGCAGGGATGGTATGATTCCATCAGCCGTACAGATAATATGAAGACAGCGCCACTCGAAACTCTCCCTGTTCAGGTACCAAATCCTAAAAGGGCAATGGACTTCCATGTGTTGGTCCATGGTTAGGTTTGGTGAGGTACTGCACTGGTTTGGCCATTCACACAACTTAACCAACAGTTAGTCTGAGGATTAGGTTCTATTAAAGAATGAATTCCCCTTTCTACAGCACCTTTGTCACTGTTGTAAAGTAGGAAACAGGGCAGTCAAAGTGCACACAGCAAGATCCCACTCACAGCAAATCAGTCTCTGCAATAGTACTTTGACAAAGCAACTCCTGACTCGGCGAGGTTGGGGTGAGGGAGAGAGAGAGAGAGACAGAGAAGGGAGGAGAGAGACAGAGAGAGACAGAGAAGGGTGGGGACAGAGAGAGAGAGAGAGAGAGAGAGAGGCACAGAGAGGGAGGGGGGGAGAAAGAGAGGGGGAAGAGAGAGAGAGAGGGGGGAGAGAGAGAGAGAGAGAGACAGAGAAGGGAGGAGAGAGAGGCACAGAGAGGGAGGGGGGGAGAGAGAGAGGCGGGGGGAGAGAGTGGGAGAGAGAGACAGAGAAGGGAGGAGAGAGAGGCACAGAGAGGGAAGGGGGGAGAGAGAGAGGGGAGAGAGAGAGAGAGAGGGGGGAGAGTGGGAGAGAGAGAGAGACAGACAGAGAAGGGAGGAGAGAGAGAAAGAGAGGCACAGAGAGGGAGAGGGGGGAGAGAGAGTGGGGGAGAGAGAGAGACGGGGGGAGAGTGGGGGTAGAGAGAGGGGGGGAGAGAGAGAGGGGGGGAGAGTGGGAGAGAGAGAGAGAGGGGAGAGAGAGAGAGAGGGGAGAGAGAGAGAGAGAGAGAGGGGGGAGAGTGGGAGAGAGAGGGGGGGGAGAGAGAGAGAGAGGGGGAGAGTGGGAGAGAGAGAGAGAGAGTGGGGGAGAGAGAGGGGGGGAGAGAGAGAGAGATGGGGGGGAGAGTGGGAGAGAGAGAGAGGGGGGGAGAGAGAGAGGGGGGGAGAGAGAGAGTTGGGGGAGAGTGGGAGAGAGAGAGAGCGACGTTTCTCCTCTGAGCCTTGACTGATATTTTACAGTTGTGGCACATGTTTCTACCAATTGCTCTTCTGGTTCATTTCCAAACTCTGTTGATCCTTTGCAGCTCCTGATCTGACATGGTCCAAACAGAAAAGCTGGACTTGGCTCTCCTCTCTCCACAGATACTGATCGAGCTGTATGTGCCTGCAGCTTTCGAGGAACTTGCTTACAGCATGGCCGTGTCTGGTCGGCCGGCTGTTCAGTGCTCAGTTACCCCAAGTCACAGCCCCCTAGTCAGCGAGGGTGGGGGGGAATAATCAGGCAGGGTTCCTGCTCCCAGATAGCAAACTGATGGAGGGAAGTGAGAAAGACAGATAGTGAGGGGAGGGTGAGAGAGAGAGGAGGGTGGGGAGGGAGGGCGAGAGAGAGGGAGGGGGGACAGCAAGGGGGGGGTCGACTGTGCAGGTGCAACAAATCCTTTGGTTCCTGGAACACGGAATGAAAAGGTCAGAGTCACCTGGAACCCATCTGTATACCAGGGGATGGGGGTGGGGATGGGCGTGTTGAAGTGCTGAATCCCTACAGGGGGCAGTTTATTGAAGAGAGAAAGGACACCCCGTTGTTAAAAAATCAGAACTTTAATACAACGATAGGAGGTGGAGAGAGGGTGAGAGTGACGGCTGTGAATTGGCTCAGGTTAGAATTTGAACTCCTTGTACTTCTTGGTACTGCGGCTGCTGTCTGCTGGCTGTGCTTTCCTCTTCTTTTGCTGTGAATCAAACGAGAACACGTTACAACAACTTGCATTTATATAGCACCTTCGACAGTAAAATAACTCAAGACTTCACAGGAGTGTAACCAAGCACAGACTAGGCACCAAGACCGACACAGGGAGATATTAGTGACAGGTAACTGGAAACTCGGTCAAAGAGGTCAGTTTTAAGCAGCGTCTGAGAGGAGAGAGAGAGAGAGAGAGAGGGAGGGGCAGCGAGGTTTAGGGAGGGAATTGCAAAGCTTAGGGCCCCAGGCAGCTGAAGACACAGTTGCCAATGGTGCAGCGATGAACAGAGTCTGCTATTTGTGTAGCTTTTCGTGAGCAGGTTGATGAGAGAGAAAGCTCCAATAGTGTTCATCACCCTCAGCTTACAGACTATGGCAACATTTGCAGGGATCAGCTGCAATCTCAGCACTAAGTTCCAGTAAGCCTGCTGATGAAAGAACAGGTACTATGAATAAACATGCTGAAAGCAGCCTCTTACTCAGGCAGGTTTATACTGGACCAGTGCCAGCTCTCAGGTATAATCAGGATTCGCGAGGTGACCTTGGTCTGTCCCACTTCAAATCCAGACCAATGAAGCCTCGATTAACAAGGGGGTGGGCAGGAATGTGGGGTTGAGGTTACACTCAGAGCAGCCATGATCTTATTGAATGGAGGAGCAGGATCGAGGGGCCGAATGGCCTACTTCTGCTCTGAGTTCGGACGCTCGTTATGATAACCCCACTGATTTGGGCTGAGGCCTAAATCAATAAACAAGATACTGAAGTGTCCTTCCCTGCAAGGAGTGGGGTGGACAGGAAACAGCCACAACCAGCACCCCCCCGCCCACATCCCCCCACCGCCCCCCCCCCGCCAAAACCTTCCAAAGCAGCAGACAGCAACAGGATTTACCCCCGTGCTGCAGCTGCAGGGGGCAGTGCTGGGGGAAGATCTGGCGGGGCCAGTGTCTGGGGGGAGAGTTCCATCACAGCGTACAGTTGAGGAGATGCTCTTACCTTCTGTTTGGCCGCGTGCTCTGCGACCATGTCACTGAAGTCCTCCTTCTCGACCTGGGCCTGCTGCTCCCGGACTCGCTCCTCATATTTCTGGGTCATGGCCATGGGGTCAAGCTCCAGCTCCTCGGGTGCTAGTGCCACCTCGATGCCCTGGGTCTCAGGGGCTGGCCCTTTGCGACTCATCACCTATCGGACACAGCAACACAACACAGTTAGGTAGCCAGAGGAAGTGCCAGCGGCAGACGGTCTAAAGGATAGAAAGCAATGGCATCCCCTGCAACTGGACAGAGGGGATGGGTGTCCCACTGCACTAACTAGGACCCCACTGGTGGAATCAGGCTCATGTGCAGCATAGGCTAGATAGGCTGAATGGCCTGGTGCGGTGATGTGTTTGCTGGGACAGGCTGGGGGGGGGTGGTGGTAGCTGAAGTCTCTGCCTCCCAGCGTCTCCCAAATCCAATGCTTTCCCCCCCCGGTTTCCAAAAGGTCCCGTCTGGGAAAAGGAACAATCTGATCACCAGGGGAGGCACTGACTGTCTGCGAAGAATCTGCTGATCTGCTCCTCTCATCAGCGCAGAGATGGTGGGGAAATTCTTGTGGTTCACTCTGTCACTGAGGGATGGATGACTCAGGGTGTTTATCCAGGCTGGAATGCTAAGTGCTACACTATTACACTCCGTGTTACACTGTTTTATCCACTAACACTCTCAACAAGGGAACAATACAGATTTTTTAATAAAACAGCAATCAGCACACACAGCGGAGACATTTACCCAGCGCTAAAAATAGCACTTGGAAAGTTGTAACTAAGATAGAGCTGAGAGCCACAAAGACACAGTCACTCCACGCACACAGAGCCCTGAACTGGTTCACAATACACACACATCCCACAATTATATCCTTGCAGGAGCCTCCCTCCACACTCCCAAACCCCAAAACCCCCCCCCCATCCAGCTTGCTCACCAACTCTCTCAATTAACCCATGAGAAAGCTTCACTCAAAGACAACCTGAATCTCTCCAGCTCCTGTCACCGCTCTGGGACATCCCAAAGCGTTTCAGAGAGAGACAATCACTGTTGTAATGTAGGAAACTCAGCAGCCAATTTACACACAGCAAGATCCCACAAACAGCAACGTGATAATGACCCAGATCCATCTGTTGGTTGGGATATCTATTAGGCCCAGTGATTGGATTGTGGAGCTGAAGTCTCTGGAGTGAGATCTCGACCCACAATGTCCTGACTCCAAGGTGACAGCTGCTACTTCAGATAGCTGTATTTTTGTTCTGGGCATCAATTGCCTGCAAGTCTCCTGAAAGTGTGTCAACTCCAGAAATATCCAACACCGCCAGCTCAGCCAATATGATCCAGAGCAGGAACTGCAGCTGATTTCTGTTCCGTCCCTAACTCAGGCAGTGGTGTGTGGGGGTATGTGTGTGTGTGGGTGGGTGGGTATGTGTGAGTGAGTGAGTGAGTGAGTGAGTGAGTGTGAGTGTGTGTGTGTGTGTGAGAGTGTCGGTGTGTGGGTGGGTGGGTGAGTGTGTGTGTGAGTGAGTGTGTGTGTGTGTCGGTGAGTGTGTGTGTGTCGGTGAGTGTGTGTGTGTCGGTGAGTGTGTGTGTGTCGGTGAGTGTGTGTGTGTCGGTGAGTGTGTGTGTGTGTCGGTGAGTGTGTGTGTGAGTGAGTGAGTGAGAGAGTGAATATGTGTGTGTGTGTGTGTGTCGGTGTGTGTGTGTGTGGGGGGGTGTCGGTAGGTGTGTGTGTGAGAGTGTGTGTATGTGTGAGAGTCGGTGGGGGGGGGTGTGTGTGTGTGTGTGTGTGTGTGTGTGTCGGTGGGGGTGTGTGTGAGTGTCGGTGGTTGTGTGTGTGTGTGTGGGTGTGAGAGTGTGTGTCGGTGGGGGTGTGTGTGTGAGTGTGTGTGTGTGTGAGAGAGTGTGTGAGAGTGTCAGTGGGTATGTGTGTGTGAGTGTGTGGATGTGTGTGTATGTGTGTGTGTGTGTGTGAGTGTGTGTGAGTGTTGGTGGGTTGTGTGTGTGTGAGAATGAGTGTGTGTGAGCGTCAGTGTGTGTGTGTGTGGGTGTGTGTGTGTGGGTGTGTGTGTGTGCGCGCGAAAGAGTCGGTGTGTGTGTGTGTGTGTGTGTGTGTGAGAGAGAGAGTGTGTGTGTGTGTGTGCGCAAGAGTGTGTCTGTGGGTGTGTGTGTGTGTGTGTCGGTGGGGGTATGAGAGTGAGTGAGTGAGTGTGTGTGTGTGTGTGTGTGTGTGTGTGTGTGTCTGTCTGAGTGTGTGTATGTGTCTGCGTGCGCATGCACATGTCTGGGTGCACACATGCACGTGTGTGGCTAGGAAAATAGGAATTAGGAGCAGGAATAGGCCATTCAGCCCTTCCAGCCTGCTCTGCCATTCAATAAGATCATGGCTGATCTGGTTGTGGTCTGAACTCCACTTTGCCATCTGCCTCCCCATAACTCTCAACTCCCCTGCTTATCAAAACTCTGCATATATTCAAGACAGAGTTAGACATGAGCCAGCCTCCACTGCTCTCTGGGGAAGAGAATTCCATAGACTAATAATCCTCAGAGAAAAAAAAATTCTTCTCATCTCCATCTTAAATGAAGACCTCCTATCCTTAAACGGTGTGCCCTGGTTCTAGTCTCTTCCACAAGAGGAAACATCCTCCAGGTATCCACCCTGCCAAATATCCTCAGGATCTGATATGTTTCAATAAGATGGTCTCTCATTCTTCTAAACTCCAATGGGTACAGGCCCAGCCTGCACAACCTTTCATAAGATTATCCCTTCATTCCAGGAATCAATCAAGTGAACCTTCTCTGAACTGCTTCCAAAGATATCCTTCTTCAAACGAGAAGACTAAAACTGTACACAGATGTGGTCTCACCAGCACCCTGTACAGCTGCAGTAAAACATCCCTACTTTTAAATCCCATTCCCCTTGGAATGAACAGCAACATCCCATTTTCCTTCCTAATCTCTTGCTGTACCTGCAGATTAACTTTTCCTGATTCATGCACCAGGACACCCAGATCCCTCTGTACCTCAGAGTTCTGCAATCTCTCTCTCCATTTAAATAATCTGCTGCTTTTCAATTCTTCCTGTCAAAGTGGAGTGGTTCACATTTTCCCACATTATACTCCAATTTTTTGCCCACTCACTTAACCTATCGATGTCCCTTTGCAGACTCTACTTCTTGACAACTTACATTCCTACATATCTTGGTGTCATCAGCAAATTTAGCTACCATACATTCACTTCCTTCATCCAAATCGTTGATGTGGATGGTAAATGGTTGAGACTCCAGCACTGATCCCTGTGGCACTCCACTAGTTCCCAGCGTGTTGACCTGAAAATGACCCATTAATCCCGACTCTGCTTCTGTGAGCCAACCAATCCTCTATCCAAGGATCCTCGTCTCTTTTGCCCTGTTCGTCTTCATCGCTTTCCATTTCTCTCCTGGTGTTTGACAAGGTGTTTACTAAAACCCGCTTTCACAGCCATATCTCCTTTCTCAGTGACTGTCTCCGTCTCCGACTTATCCCATGTGGATTTCAACTGAAGTTCCATCCCTCATGTTCTGAACCCACCCAGGATTACAGGTATCTCTGGGACATACAACCCTCCTCGGACTGCTGTTCTCACCGCATCCTGAGATGCACACTCAGTGCCATGCGCCGCCATATGAACACACTCGACCTCTCCCTCCAGCAGCACCGGCTCACCCTATTTCTAAGCTGCCCGTGCCCCCAATTTCATTTTATTCTTCGTCTCATCCGATGCCTCAACAAGAAACTTTGTCTCTTTCTTTCAGGTGCAAAGGAACACAAGCTCCAACAACTCATTGATACCAACACCCATCCAGCACTCTCCACCCCTTTCCATCCCTCTGACCCCATCCCATCTTCTAATCCCAACCCCGGCCATATATTCACCATACCCCCTGACCTTCCCCTCTTCGATGCTGAACGTTCAGCGCTCAGCAAAGGACTCAGTTTCATACCCTTATGCCCTCACCTCAATGAATTTCGGGCTCGGCACGATGCTGAACTCTTCTTCCGCCGCCTTTGTCTCCGTGCTCACTTCTTTGGGCAGGAGTCCTCTCCCTGTTCAACGGATCCTTTTACCCACCTCCAATATTCTCCCTCCACCTGAACCCCTCCCACTGGCTTCTCACCTTCTCTTGATCTTTTCATTGAGAACTGTCGGTGTGACATTGACCGCCTCAATTTCTCTGCTCCTCTCACCCATTCTAACCTGTCTCTCTCTGAACTTGCTGCACTCTGTTCTCTCAGGTTCAACCCTGACTTTGTTATCAAACCCGCTGACAAGGGTGGTGCTGTTGTTGTCTGGCGCACTGACCTCTACCTCACGGAGGCTGAGCGTCAACTCGCAGACGCTTCCTCCTACCTCTCCCTGGACCATGACCCCACCACTGAACATCAAGCCATTGTTTCCAGGACTGTCACTGACCTCATCTCCTCTGGGGATCTTCCTCCCACAGCTCGCAACCTGATAGTCTCCCAACCTCGGACGGCCCACTTCTACCTCCTACCCAAAATCCACAAACAGGAATGTCCCAGTAGACCGATCGTGTCAGCTTGCTCCTGCCCCACGGAACTAATTTCTTCCTATCTTGACTCCGTTCTCTCTCCCCTTGTCCAGTTTCTTCCCACCTATACCTGCAATTCCTCTGATGCCCTACATCATGTCAACAATTTCCAGTTCCCTGGCCCTAACCGCTTCCTCTTCACCATGGACGTCCAATCCCTCTACACCTCCATCCCCCACTGGGATGGTCTGAGGGCTCTCAGCTTCTTCCTTGAACAGAGGCCCAAACAATCCCCATCCACCACTACTCTCCTCCGTCTGGCTGAACTTGTTCTCTCACTGAACAATTTCTCCTTTAACTTGTCTCACTTCCTCCAAATAAAAGGTGTGGCTATGGGTACCCGCATGGGTCCCAGTTATGCCTGTCTCTTTATGGGGTATGTGGAACATTCCTTGTTCCAGTCCTACTCTGGCCCCCTCCCACAACTCTTTCTCCGGTACATCGATGATTACTTCGGTGCTGCTTCATGCTCTCGTCTGGACCTGGAAAAATTTATTAAGTTTGCTTCCAATCTCCACCCCTCCATCATTTTCACATGGTCCATCTCTGACACTTCCCTTCCCTTCCTTGACCTCTCTGTCTCAATTTCTGGTGATAGACTGTCCACCAATATCCATTACAAGCCGACCGACTCCCACAGCTACCTCGACTACAGCTCCTCACACCCCGCTTCCTGTAAGGACTCCATTCCATTCTCTCAGTTCCTTCACCTCCGTCGCATCTGTTCCGATGATGCTACCTTCAAAAACAGTGCCTCTGACATGTCCTCCTTCTTCCTTAACCAAGGTTTCCCACCCACTGTGGTTGACTGGGCCCTCAACTGTGTCCGGCCCATCTCCCGCGCATCTGCCCTCACACCTTCCTCTTCCTCCCAGAACCATGATAGGGTCCCCCTTGTCCTCACTTATCACCCCACCAGCCTCTGCATTCAAAGGATCATCCTCCGCCATTTCTGCCAACTCCAGCATGATGCCACCACCAAACACATCTTCCCTTCGCCCCACCCTGACAGCATTCTGTAAGGACCGTTCTCTCCGGGACACCCTGGTCCACTCCTCCATCACCCCCAACACCTCATCCTCTTCGCACGGCACCTTCCCATGCAACCGCAGAAGGTGCAACACGTGCCCCTTTACCTACTCCCTGCCCACCGTCCAAGGGCCCAAACACTCCTTTCAAGTGAAGCAGCATTTCACTTGCACTTCCCTTAATTTAGTCTACTGCATTCACTGCTCCCAACGCTGTTTCCTCTACATTGGAGAGACCAAACGCAGACTGGGCGACCGCTTTGCAGAACACCTTCGGTCTGTCCGCAAGAATGACCCAGACCTCCCTGTCGCTTGCCATTTCAACACTCCACCCTGCTCTCATGCCCACATGTCTGTCCTTGGCTTGCTGCATTGTCCCAGTGAAGCTCAACGCAAACTGGAGGAACAATACCTCATCTTCCAACCAGGCACTTTACAGCCTTCCGGACTGAATATAGAGTTCAACAACTTTAGGTCATGAACTCTCTCCTCCATCCCCACCCCCTTTTTTAAAATCCCCTTTTCTCATTTTTATCCACTTATTTTTATTCATTTATCCATAGTTTTATCCCCCCTTCTGTTCCATTTTTTATCCTTTGTCCCCCACCACTGCCTCCTCCAATCCCCCACAGGGCCGTCTGTTACTTGGTCCATGTTGTTCTTTCACACAATCCTACCCTTGTTCTGCTATTATCACATTCTGCTTTCTTACTGTTATGCCACTATCAGCACCTTTCTTAGCACCAACCACTGCCATTAACACTCCCTTTGTCCCTTAGATCTGACATCTTTGTCAATCTCTCCTTTGCCTCCATCTATCGCTGACCTTCTATCCAACTCCAGCTGCCCCAGCCTCCCTCAAACAGTATAAGTTTCATCACAGCTCTGAAGAAGGGTCACATGGACTCAAAATGTTAACTCTGTCTCTCTCTCTCTCCACAGATGCTGTCAGACCTGCTGAGTTTTTCCAGCATTTTCTGTTTTTGTTTCAGATGTTCAGCATCTGCAGGATTTTGCTCTTCATCCTCTATCCATGCTAACATGAAATCTTATCCTGTAAATGTCTTCTGGAAATCCAAGTACACCACATCTACAGGTTCCCCTTTATCCACCTTGCTTGTTACTTCCTCAAAGCTGATTTTCTAACTATCCTGCTGCAACGTCCTTGATGAAGGATTCTAGTACTTTCCCTATGACAGATATTAGGCTCACTAGCCTATAGTTTCCTGCACTCTGTATTACATTCACTATCTTCCAATCCACCGGAATCCTTCCAGAATCCAAGAAATTTTGGAAGATTGTAACCAATGCATCCACTATCACTGCAGCCACTTCTCTGAAGACCTGAGAATGCAGGCCATCTGGTCCAGGGATTTTCCAGCCCATCTTTTGTGTGTGTGTGTGGATGCGTCCGCATGCACGTGTACAGCGGGGCTCAGTACCACACTGTGTGTGTGTGTGTGTGTGTGTGTGTGTGTGTGGATGCGTCCGCATGCACGTGTACAGTGGGGCTCAGTACCACACTGTGTGTGTGTGTGGATGCGTCTGCATGCACGTGTACAGTGGGGCTCAGTACTACACTGGGCAGGACCAGCTAATTCAGCAGAGGCTGGGGGTGGAACGTGGACCTCTCCTTACTACGCACTGGGTCGAGATGCAGTGATTTTGTGTCAGTCGCGTGGGAGTGGCTTCATTCAAACAGCTCAGCCGAGCTCCACGCAACACTCAATGGGGGGGGGGGGCCTGTCCCGCCGGTTGCTGTTAGTTACTACGTCCACAGTGCGATAAGCAAGGACTCACCGCTGACATGTCGTAGATGTGTGTCGAGCCCATCATGGCTCCCCCTATTGTTGCTGTCCTCTTCTCTGGCACTGGAATGTACAGCTGGGGTGTGTCGCCACTGTGTGGGGAAAGAAGCAGAACGTCCAATCAGAATGGCACTGTGCTCGAGAGATCCCACCCACTGCTGCCTAGACCCCGCCCCCCTGTCAGCCAGGTCCCTACCCCCTCCACCCCCCATGCTCCCCCAGCTCAGCCGCGCGCCCCCAATGCCCACATCAAGCAGTTTGGTGGCCCCGACTCACCATGATGTAGCCACAGGATAAGCGATTCCCTGCCCCATGCTCTATAATCACAGCAATCTCCCAGTGCTGGAAAGAGCTCACAGTTAAACTGCATATCCTCAAATTCTCAGCTCCTCCTTCAGGATCACCCTCCTTTTCACTTTCACTCATCCTGCTTGTAGTCACTTTAGCAAGGAGGAAAGTGTGTCACTAAAATGGGTGAGAGCCAGACTCTGAATCAGAGAAAGGGGGAAGATCGAAACACTCCCTGTCTGAAGGTGCTGCCTGTGATCAGGGTACAGTTTCACACTCCCTGTCTGAAGGTGCTGACTGTGATTAGGGTACAGTTTCACACTCCCTGTCTGAAGGTGCTGACTGTGATCAGAGTACAGTTTTATACTCCCTGTCTGAAGTTGCTGACTGTGATTAGGGTAGTTTTACACTCCCTGTCTGAAGGTGCTGACTGTGATTAGGGTACAGTTTTACACTCCCTGTCTGAAGGTGCTGGCTGTGATCAGAGTACAGTTTTACACTCCCTGTCTGAAGGCGCTGACTGTGATTAGGGTACAGTTTTACACTCCCTGTCTGAAGGTGCTGGCTGTGATCAGGGTACAGTTTTATACTCCCTGTCTGAAAATGTTGGCTGTGATTAGGGTACAGTTTTACACTCCCTGTCTGAAGGTGCTGACTGTGATCAGGGTACAGTTTCACACTCCCTGTCTGAAGGTGCTGATTGTGATCAGGGTACAGTTTCACACTCGCTGTCTGAAGGTGCTGACTGTGATTAGGGTACAGTGTCACACTCCCTGTCTGAAGGTGCTGGCTGTGATCAGGATACAGTTTCACACTCCCTGTCTGAAGGTGCTGTGATCAGGGTACAGTTTCACACTCCCTGTCTGAAGGTGCTGACTGTGTTTAGGGTACAGTTTTACACTCCCTGTCTGAAGGTGCTGACTGTGATTAGGGTACAGTTTCACACTCGCTGTCTGAAGGTGCTGACTGTGATTAGGGTACAGTTTTACACTCCCTGTCTGAAGGTGCTGACTGTGATTAGGGTACAGTTTCACACTCGCTGTCTGAAGGTGCTGACTGTGATTAGGGTACAGTTTCACACTCCCTGTCTGAAGGTGCTGACTGTGATTAGGGTACAGTTTCACACTCGCTGTCTGAAGGTGCTGTCTGTGATCAGGGTACCACTTTCACAGGAACATTGCAGTTATTCTCTCGCCCTGGTGAACATGTCAGTGTATTGAACAAGTTGCTAATCCAGGCTCTGCCCTCCACCTCTCCCAGTCTCCAGCATAGATTCTTAATCAATTCTCCACTGCTTTCCGAACGCCAGGAGTTTGAGGCCAGTTTGAGGCCATACTCCACCGACAACACCCTCCCCATACCCCCAAACCTGGCCTCACCCTTTCCCTCACACAGCTCTTACCCATCCATGGCTTCTTCAATCTTCTTCTTCCTCAGTTCAATGAGTTCTGGGGTCTCCATTCCCGCAGGGACAGAGGAGAAGCCCCCTGGTGTAATCAACCCACTGCAGAGAGAGAGAGACAGACAGAGAAAGGTCAGAGACAGAGACAGAGATCATTTATAGATAGACTAACCTCCTGCTTACCAAGCAGGGGAGATGGGAGAGTCGCCGGGAGAACGCTGGGATAGTCGAGTCTGGAGATGATGAAGGCATGGGTGAGGGCTTCAGCAGCCGATGAGCTGAGACGGGGGTGAATCCGGGCGATGTTACGGGGGTGGAAATGGGCGAATAGGAGGTCGGAAGCTCATCCCCGGGTTCGAATGTGACACTGAGGCTGTGAACAGACTGGTTTAATCTCAGACTGTTCCCGGGGGGGAGAGAGGGATGGAGCTGGTCCCTAGGGAATGGAGATTGGAGCAGGGACTGAAAACAATGGCTTCAGTCTTCCCCATATTGAATCGGAGGACATTTCTGACCATCCAGGACTGGACGTCGGATAAGCAGCCGGACGATTCAGAGAGAGCGGAGGGGTGGAGGGAGCTGGTGGTGAGGGGCCGCTGGGCGAGGGAGCTGGTGGTGAGGGACCGCTGGGCGAGGGAGGGAGGGAGGTGAGGGGGTGGGGGGGGGAGGGAGGTGAGGGGGTGGGTGGGGTGGGGGGGGAGGGAGGTGAGGGGGTGGGTGGGGTGGGGGGGAGGTGAGGGGGTGGGTGGGGTGGGGGGGAGGGAGGTGAGGGGGTGGGTGGGGGAGGTGAGGGGGTGGGTGGGGGAGGTGAGGGGGTGGGTGGGGGAGGTGAGGGGGTGGGTGGGGGAGGTGAGGGGGTGGGTGGGATGGGGGGGGGAGGGAGGTGAGGGGGTGGGTGAGGGAGTTTACCGACAGGTTAACCAGCTGGAAATCCGCATATTGCCACGTCAGCCAAGAATTTGGGTTGTGCCAATCACAAGCTCTGCTACTTTAATCTCTCAGTGTAACATTGGCAGGGGAGGGAAGGGCTGCAATGCTCACCCTTTGTCCATTCTCACCATGAAAAGCCACAGAGTTCTAGATACACAAGGTCATTACACACTGGCCAGTTTGTCACTTCAGGAGGAGCTGCAATTACACCCCCACCCCCCCTCCCCCCCGATCCTCAACGTTCACATCCTCAAACCAAACTACAGCATTTCATTGTCCTTCCAAGAACTTGGTACTGTCTTGGAAGAAGCATCTTGAGCTGACATCATCTGGATGCAGTACTGGTGGGGACAGGTCTGTCACTGTATAACACTGGCGTACAGTACTGGTGGGGACGGGTCTGTCACTGTATAACACTGGCGTACAATACTGGTGGGGACTGGTCTGTCACTGTATAACACTGGCATACAGTACTGGTGGGGACGGGTCTGTCACTGTATAACACTGGCGTACAGTACTGGTGGGGACGGGTCTGTCACTGTATAACACTGGCGTACAATACTGGTGGGGACTGGTCTGTCACTGTATAACACTGGCATACAGTACTGGTGGGGACGGGTCTGTCACTGTATAACACTGGCGTACAGTACTGGTGGGGACAGGTCTGTCACTGTATAACACTGGGGTACAGTACTGGTGGGGACAGGTCTGTCACTGTATAACACTGGCGTACAATACTGGTGGGGACTGGTCTGTCACTGTATAACACTGGGGTACAGTACTGGTGGAGACTGGTCTGTCGCTGTATAACACTGGGGTACAGTACAGGTGGGGACGGGTCTGTCACTGTATAACACTGGGGTACAGTACTGGTGGGGACGGGTCTGTCACTGTATAACACTGGGGTACAGTACTGGTGGAGACTGGTCTGTCGCTGTATAACACTGGAGTACAGTACTGGTGGGGACAGGTCTGTCACTATAACACTGGGGTACAGTACTGGTGGGGACAGGTCTGTCACTGTATAACACTGGGGTACAGTACTGGTGGGGATGGGCAGTGCACACTCGGTAACTGACTCCGTGCCTCTGGAGGGTGTTGCCGAGGGGCAGAGGCAGATGGATTTTTACTAGGCAAGGCAATCGAAGGTTATCGGGGTGAGATGGGAATGTGGAAATCGAAACACAAGATGATCAGCCATGATCTTATTGAACGGCGGAGCAGGCTCGAGGGGCTGAATGGTCTGCTCCCGCTCCTATTTCTTATGACAAGTGGTGAGGGGAGGGGCATGCGAGGCTAAGGATCAACCCTTGGTGGACACCAGAGGTGATGGTGTGGGGGCAGGAAGACAGGCCATTGCTGGCGATTCACTGGCGATCAGATGTGTATAGATGGAACCAGGTGAGAGCAGTCCCACCCAGCTGGACGGCAGTGGAGCGGTGTTAGAGGCGGACGGTGTGGTCAACCATGTCAGGGGCTGCAGACAGGTCGAGGAGCATGAGGGGCAGTCACATAATGACAGCCCCACATCATGAAGACATGGACCACCCAGCCAGCCAGCCAGCCAGCCAGCGACCACTCCATGGTCAGAGCCCCTCCCTCCCAATCGCTCCCAAGTCACTACCTGTCAGCAGGTGTGATGAAGCCAGTGTCGTCTGGTTTATCTTCATCGCTCTCATCTTCCTCCTCCTCTTCCTCTGAGGACTCTTCATCAGAAGGCTCCAGCTCACCCCAGGGGGTCCGATCCAGCTCCTCCTCCTCAGTCTTTGCCTGTGAAGGAAGATCAGAAACCTCAACACAGGAACAGGAGGCGGCCATTCAGCCCATCTAGCCTGCTACACAGGAATAGGCCATTCAGCCCATCTAGCCTGCTACACAGGAACAGGAGGAGGCCATTCAGCCCATCTAGCCTGCTACACAGGAACAGGAGGAGGCCATTCAGCCCATCTAGCCTGCTACACAGGAACAGGAAGAGGCCATTCAGCCCCTTGAGCCTATTCTGCCATTGAATGAGATCACAGCTGATCTGTACCTTAACTCCATCTACCCACCTCGGTTCCATAACCTTTAATCCCCTTATCCAACAAAAATCTATCAATCTCAGTGCCGACATTTCCAACTGACCCCCAACCTTGGCAGCTGTTTGGGGGAGAGAGTTCCAGATTTCCACTCTCCTTTGTATGAGGAAGTGCTTCCTGACATCACCCTGAACGGCCTGGCTCCCATTTTAAGGTTCTGCCCCCTTGTTCTGGACCCCACCCACCCCCGCCTCCACCATAGGAAATAGTTTCTCTCTATCAACCCCATTGAATCCTCTAATCATCCCCTCGATTAGATCCCCCCTTAACCTTCTATACTCAAGGTGATACAAGCCTAGTCTGTGAAACATAATTTCACCTTCTGAGCCTCAACGAATAAAATCTTATTTTATTTAATGTTAAATTTGTGACATTAACTTAAGAGTTCACAAAGCGGAGAAAATGATGTGCTTTCTTAAAACCAAATCCCAAAATTCACAAAGGTAGCGTCGGGGCTACTGCTAAACTCTCTCATCTCATCTAAACAAGATCTCATCTCTCTCTGTGCACAAACTGGAGGGCAGGGATCAGTCTGGGCCAGGATCAGTCGCCCCTGTATTCATGGTGCGTACAGCATGTTCTGGAGGTGATCGAGGGAAGCCCTGTCAGCGTGAATCCACCGAGACTTACCTGAAATTCCAGGGAATTGGTTCCAAAGACATCGCCATACAGGGGTTTCCCAGTTTCATCGACAGGCGGCTTTCCCCATCCACCTGCGTGATAGCCAAAGGAGCAGCTCTGCGAAGGGGACAACGCACGAGACTTACACAGCGAGAACATTTCCACAAAATTAAAACAATAGGTTAACGGACCTGACTCATCGCAACGCAGGCAGACATGCAACGGAACATCTCCCCCCACCCCACCTCCCCCTCCCACCCCCCTGACAATTCTCTTCAACCTGTGTCCCACTGGTTACCGACCCACCTCCCCCCAAGGAAACACCTTCTCCTTACTTACTGTGTGGAAACCCCTCGACTGGTTCAGGGCATTGACAAGCACACCATGACAAATCGCAATAGAACAGATTAGCCTGCGCCCACCACCCCCCCCCCAACCCACGTTTCAGTCTCAGCGCATCAAGCCTCTGTCAACGACCGTCGTACGACGGACTTACCTCCGGGATCGGCGAGTTTAAGCCAGGAATTTTGAGATTGGGATAGGATGGTGGAGGGCCGTACCTCTGCATGGCAATCAGCCAGGGGGGAGGGACCTTGTGTGCGTTCTGTGGAAGAGACAAAATAACTGGAGTTAGCAGCGGGGCTGTTACAAAGAAGCTACCTCGGAAACAGAGAGAAACTCCCATGCGGAACAACTTGGATTTGACTTGAGATTTTAACGTCCGAAAACGCTTCACATGGAGCATAAGCCGGACGACGTTCACACCGAGACTCGTGAGGAGATATTAGGACAGACGAGGAAGGCTTTTAGGGGCGTCGTCAAGGGGGAGAGGTGGGGGAGAGCGTTAAGGCAGGAATTCCAGAGATAAGGGTTCAAGCAGCTGAAGGCCAGAATTAGAGGAGGGTAGAGATGTCAGGGTGAAGGGAGGGCTGCTGGGCGGGCAGGGGTGGGGGGGTGGGGGGGGGAGGTGAGGGGGTGGGCGGGTGGGGGGGGGAGGTGAGTGGGTGGGTGGGGTGGGGGGGAGGTGAGGGGGCGGGTGGGGTGGGGGGGAGGTGAGGGGGTGTGTGGGGTGGGGGGGGGAGGGAGGTGAGGGGGTGGGTGGGGAGGTGAGGGGGTGGGTGGGGTGGGGGGGGAGGGAGGTGAGGGGGTGGGTGGGGTTGGGGGGGGAGGTGAGGGGGCGGGTGGGGGGGGAGGGAGGTGAGGGGGTGGGTGGGGTGGGGGGGGGGGAGGTGAGGGGGTGGGTGGGGAGGTGAGGGGGAGGGTGGGGTGGGGGGGGGGTGAAGGGGCGGGTGGGGTGGGGGGGGAGGTGAGGGCGTGGGGGGGGAGGTGAGGGGTGGGTGGGGTGGGGGGAGGTGAGGGGGTGGGTGGGGGAGGTGAGGGGGTGGGTGGGGGGGGGTGGGGGAGGTGAGGGGGTGGGTGGGGGGGGGTGGGGGAGGTGAGGGGGTGGGTGGGGTTGGGGGGGAGGTGAGGAGGCGGGTGGGGGGGGGAGGTGAGGGGGCGGGTGGGGGGGGTGGGGGAGGTGAGGAGGCGGGTGGGGGGGGAGGGAGGTGAGGGGGCGGGTGGGGGGGGAGGGAGGTGAGGGGGTGGGTGGGGGGAGGGAGGTGAGGGGGTGGGTGGGATGGGGGGGGAGGGAGGTGAGGGGGCGGGTGGGATGGGGGGGGAGGGAGGTGAGGGGGTGGGTGGGGGGAGGGAGGTGAGGGGGTGGGTGGGATGGGGGGGAGGGAGGTGAGGGGGTGGGTGGGGGGAGGGAGGTGAGGGGGTGGGTGGGATGGGGGGGAGGGAGGTGAGGGGGGGTGGGTGAGGGGAGGTGAGGGGTGGGTGGGGGGGGGGGGGGGAGGGGGTGGGTGGGGGGGGGGGGGTGGGGGGGGGGGGGGGGGGGGTGAGGGGAGGGTGGGGTGTGGGGAGGTGGGGGGTGGTGGGGGGGGGAGGTGAGGGGGGGGTGGGGGGGGGAGGTGAGGGGGCGGGTGGGTGTGGGGGAGTGAGGGGGGTGGGTGGGGGGGGGAGGGAGGTGAGGGGGCGGGTGGGGGGGGGGGAGGTGAGGGGGCGGGGTGGGGGGGGGAGGTGAGGGGGGGCGGGTGGGGTGTGGGGGAGGTGAGGGGGTGGGTGGGGGGGGGAGGTGAGGGGGGGGTGGGGGGGGGAGGTGAGGGGGCGGGTGGGGGGGGTGAGGGGGCGGGTGGGGGGGGTGGGGGAGGTGAGGGGGGGGGGTGGGGGGGGGGGGGGGGAGGTGAGGGGGCGGGTGGGGGGGGGTGGGGGGTGGTGGGGGGCGGGTGGGGTTGGGGGGGAGGTGAGGGGGCGGGTTGGGGGGGGGAGGTGAGGGGGCGGGGTGGGGTTGGGGGGGAGGTGAGGGGGCGGGTGGGGGGGTGGGGGAGGTGAGGGGGGGGGTGGGGGGGGGGTGGGGGAGGTGAGGGGGTGGGTGGGGTGGGGGGGAGGTGAGGGGGTGGGTGGGGAGGTGAGGGGGTGGGTGGGGTGGGGGGGAGGTGAGGGGGTGGGTGGGGGGGGGTGGGGGAGGTGAGGGGGTGGGTGGGGGGGGTTGGGGGAGGAGGGGGGCGGGTGGGGGGGGGTGGGGGAGGTGAGGGGGCGGGTGGGGGGGGTGGGGGGAGGTGAGGGGGGTGGGTGGGGTGGGGGGGAGGTGAGGGGGTGGGTGGGGGAGGTGAGGGGGTGGGTGGGGGGGGTGGGGGAGGTGAGGGGGTGGGTGGGGGGGTTGGGGGAGGTGAGGGGGCGGGTGGGGGGGGGGTGGGGGGAGGTGAGGGGGTGGGTGGGGTGGGGGGGAGGTGAGGGGGTGGGTGGGGTGGGGGGGAGGTGAGGGGGTGGGTGGGGTGGGGGGGAGGTGAGGGGGTGGGTGGGGGGGGGGGGGAGGTGAGGGGGTGGGTGGGGTGGGGGGGAGGTGAGGGGGTGGGTGGGGGGGGGTGGGGGAGGTGAGGGGGCGGGTGGGGGGGGTGGGGGAGGTGAGGGGGCGGGTGGGGTTGGGGGGGAGGTGAGGGGGCGGGTTGGGGGGGGGAGGTGAGGGGGCGGGTGGGGTTGGGGGGGAGGTGAGGGGGTGGGTGGGGTGGGGGGGAGGTGAGGGGGTGGGTGGGGGAGGTGAGGGGGTGGGTGGGGGGGGGTGGGGGAGGTGAGGGGGCGGGTGGGGGGGGTGGGGGAGGTGAGGGGGCGGGTGGGGTTGGGGGGGAGGTGAGGGGGCGGGTTGGGGGGGGGAGGTGAGGGGGCGGGTGGGGTTGGGGGGGAGGTGAGGGGGCGGGTTGGGGGGGGGAGGTGAGGGGGCGGGTGGGGTTGGGGGGGAGGTGAGGGGGCGGGTTGGGGGGGGGAGGTGAGGGGGCGGGTTGGGGGGGGAGGTGAGGGGGTGGGTGGGGTGGGGGGGGAGGGAGGTGAGGGGGTGGGTGGGGTGGGGGGGGGAGGGAGGTGAGGGGGTGGGTGGGGTGGGGGGGGAGGGAGGTGAGGGGGTGGGTGGGGTGGGGGGGAGGTGAGGGGGTGGGTGGGGTGGGGGGGAGGGAGGTGAGGGGGTGGGTGGGGGAGGTGAGGGGGTGGGTGGGGGAGGTGAGGGGGTGGGTGGGGGAGGTGAGGGGGTGGGTGGGATGGGGGGGGAGGGAGGTGAGGGGGTGGGTGAGGGAGTTTACCGACAGGTTAACCAGCTGGAAATCCGCATATTGCCACGTCAGCCAAGAATTTGGGTTGTGCCAATCACAAGCTCTGCTACTTTAATCTCTCAGTGTAACATTGGCAGGGGAGGGAAGGGCTGCAATGCTCACCCTTTGTCCATTCTCACCATGAAAAGCCACAGAGTTCTAGATACACAAGGTCATTACACACTGGCCAGTTTGTCACTTCAGGAGGAGCTGCAATTACACCCCCACCCCCCCCTCCCCCCCGATCCTCAACGTTCACATCCTCAAACCAAACTACAGCATTTCATTGTCCTTCCAAGAACTTGGTACTGTCTTGGAAGAAGCATCTTGAGCTGACATCATCTGGATGCAGTACTGGTGGGGACAGGTCTGTCACTGTATAACACTGGCGTACAGTACTGGTGGGGACGGGTCTGTCACTGTATAACACTGGCGTACAATACTGGTGGGGACTGGTCTGTCACTGTATAACACTGGCATACAGTACTGGTGGGGACGGGTCTGTCACTGTATAACACTGGCGTACAGTACTGGTGGGGACGGGTCTGTCACTGTATAACACTGGCGTACAATACTGGTGGGGACTGGTCTGTCACTGTATAACACTGGCATACAGTACTGGTGGGGACGGGTCTGTCACTGTATAACACTGGCGTACAGTACTGGTGGGGACAGGTCTGTCACTGTATAACACTGGGGTACAGTACTGGTGGGGACGGGTCTGTCACTGTATAACACTGGCGTACAATACTGGTGGGGACTGGTCTGTCACTGTATAACACTGGGGTACAGTACTGGTGGAGACTGGTCTGTCGCTGTATAACACTGGGGTACAGTACAGGTGGGGACGGGTCTGTCACTGTATAACACTGGGGTACAGTACTGGTGGGGACGGGTCTGTCACTGTATAACACTGGGGTACAGTACTGGTGGAGACTGGTCTGTCGCTGTATAACACTGGAGTACAGTACTGGTGGGGACAGGTCTGTCACTATAACACTGGGGTACAGTACTGGTGGGGACAGGTCTGTCACTGTATAACACTGGGGTACAGTACTGGTGGGGATGGGTCTGTCACTGTATAACACTGGGGTACAGTACGGGTGGGGACAGGTCTGTCACTGTATAACACTGGGGTACAGTACTGGTGAGGGCAGGTCTGTCACTGTATTACAGTGCTGCAGTTCTGATACGCTATTTGCGAGACGAACATTCTCATTCCCATGTGCTAAGAAACTATTGCTTTGACCTTCCTGAGGCAGATTCGAGGTATTCCAAGGGGAACTGGATTTCTATCTGAAAGAGAGAATGTGCAAGGTTACAGGGATAAGGCAGGGGAGTGGGACTAGGTGGAATGCTCCCTGAGAGCCAGTACAGACTCAATGGGTTGAATGGCCTCCTCCTGCACTGTAAAGATACTGTGATTTAGCGTGAAAGTGGGAAGAAAACACTTACAGCTCCCACAGGCATTCCGAGGGCCAGTCTCAGCTCGTCCGACAAATCTCCAGGCTTCTTCTCCTTTAGCCGAGTCTCAAACTCTTTCCCCTGTCAAATCCAACCAAGAAAGCACATTCTCCATGAGTCAGGGAATCAATCCACTCCAAAACACACCAGCCTACACTCAGAGCAACACTTTTATAAATGGCATCATCAGTACAGGAAAATACCCCCAAGGTGCTTGACTGAGCCACTTAAAGAGTTATCAGGCTCGGGGGGAGCCAATGGAGTAGTGGTATTGTCACCGGACTAGTAATCCAGAGACCCAGGGGAATGCTCTGGGGACCCGGGTCCGAATCCCACCACAGCAGACGGTGGGATTCAACTGAATAAAAATCTGGAATGAGAAGTCTAACACTTATCATGGAGCCATTGTCAATTGTTGTAAAAACCCATCTGCTTCACTAATGAACCCACAGCAATGCGGTTGACTCCTAAACAGGCCACTCAGTTTTTTATCAAACCGCTACAAAAAAAGAAACGAAACCAGACAGAGCAACAGTCATCCTCACGGAATCATCCCTGGGTATGTCCTGTCCCGCCGGTAGGACAGGCCCAGCAGAGGCACAGTGGGGTACAGTCAGGAAGGAGTTACCCTGGGAGTCCTCATGAAGTCTCACGGCATCAGGTCAAACACGGACAAAGAAACCTCCTGCTGATTATCACCTTAACGCCCTCCCTCAGCTGACGGACACCACTTGGAGGTATGTACTCTGGGTGGGGGACGTCAATGTCCATCATCAAGAGTGGTTCGGTAGCACCACTACTGACCGAGCTGGCTGAGTCCTAAAGGACATAGCTGCTGGAACAATGAGGCAAAAACCTCACCAACCTACCTGTCACAGATGCAACAGTATCGGTAGGAGTGATCACCACCACTGTCATTGTGCAGACAAAGTCTCGCCTTCACATTGAGGATACCCTCCATCGTGTTGTGTGGCACTACCACCGTGCTAAATGGGATAGATTTCAAACAGATCCAGCAACTCAAGGCTGGGCATCCATGAGGTGCTGTGGGCCATCAGCAGCAGCAGAATTGTACTCGAACACAATCTGTAACCTCATGGCCCAGCATATCCCCCACTCTACCATTACCATCAAGACAGGGGATCAACCCTGGTTCAATGAAGAGTGCAGGAGGGCATGTCAGGAGCAGCACCAGGCATACCTAAAAATGAGGCGTCAACCTGGTGAAGCTATAACACAGGACTACTTGTGTGTCAAACAGTATAAGCAGTAAGTGATAGACAGGGCTAAATGATTCCACAGCCAACAGATCAGATCTAAGCTCTGCCGTCCTGCCACATCCAGGTTGGGAGGGAGGGGAGTGAGGGGAGGGTGGGTGGGAGGGAGAGAGAGAGGAGGGAGTGGGAGGGGAGGAGAGAGAGGAGGATGGAGAGAAAGAGTGGATAGAGAGTGGGGATCGAAAGAGAGGATGGAGAAAGAGGATGGAGAGGGATAACAGAGATAGGGAGGGTTGTAGGGGCTGGAGGAGGTTACAGAGATAGGGAAGGGTGTAGGGGCTGGAGGAGGTTACAGAGATAGGGAGGGTTGTAGGGGCTGGAGGAGGTTACAGAGATAGGGAGGGGTGTCTGGGCTGGAGGAGGTTACAGAGATAGGGAGGGGTGTAGGGGCTGGAGGAGGTTACAGAGATAGGGAGGGTTGTAGGGGCTGGAGGAGGTTACAGAGATAGGGAGGGTTGTAGGTGCTGGTGGAGGTTACAGAGATAGGGAGGGTTGTAGGGGCTGGAGGAGGTTACAGAGATAGGGAGGGTTGTAGGGGCTGGAGGAGGTTACAGAGAAAAGGAGGGTTGTAGGGGCTGGAGGAGGTTACAGAGATAGGGAGGGTTGCAGGGGCTGGAGGAGGTTGCAGAGATAGGGAGGGGTGTAGGGGCTGGAGGAGGTTACAGAGATAGGGAGGGTTGTAGGGGCTGGAGGAGGTTACAGAGATAGGGAGGGGTGTAGGGGCTGGAGGAGGTTACAGAGATAGGGAGGGTTGTAGGGGCTGGAGTAGGTTACAGAGATAGGAAGGATTGTAGGGGCTGGAGGAGGTTGCAGAGATAGGGAGGGTTGTAGGAGGTTATATAGATAGGGGTGAGGAATGATTTGAAGCAGGATAGGAATTTTAAAATCGAGGGATTGGCAGACCAGGAGCCAGTGTAGGTCGATAGGTGCAGGAGGTGCTGGGAGGATGGGACGAGGTGTGAGTTCGGACATGAGGTGCGTAACACAGCTGGAGGTTTCAGGCTGAACTCTTCCGGGACAGCCTGCAAGTTTCTATAACCCAGGACGGCTGCGAACACCTGGTTCCAACTGCTTTCTGCAAACACCTGCCAATTACTTAGAAATCAGGCTGTGGCCACTCAGCCCATCATTCCTGTGCTGGCTCATTGAAAGATCTATTCATTTGGTCCCATTACCACCAACACCACCCTCCCTCTTTCCCCCCCCGCCGAGTCCTGCAAATTTCTCCTTTTCTCCAATCCCCCCTTTTGAAAGTTCCTCTTGAATCTGCTTCCACCGCCCTTTCAGGCAGTGCCTTCCAGATCACAAGTCACTGGCTCTTTTGCCAATTCCCTTCACTCTGTGTCCCTCTGACCCTCGTGCCAGTGGAAACTGTTGCTCCTTATTTACTCTCTCGACAACGTTCAGGACTTTAATATCGTTTTCAACCCAAACGCAAAAATGATGGTGGAATGCCCGGGGAGTAAGCGGTGTGTGTCCCTAACAGCCACAAGTGGTGCTCTGTTAGTAGCAAGGGCCCTGCAATAAACTGATTAGTAAGGAGCAATTAGAAGGTCATAATGCAATTAGAGAGATATACATTCATCAGGTATCTACCTTGTATCACTTTTACAACAGTTACCTGCACTTGCCAAGATTAGATAACAGGCTGTGAACAAGGCAATGTGCTGATCATGTACAGTGTGTCACTTCAGAGGAAATACTTCCTTATCAACTGAGATTGAGAACAGGAAGCAGGACAAATAACTGACATATCTGCTGTAAAGCAGCTGCCAATTTATACACAACAAAATTCCACAAACAGCAATCTGATCATGACCTGGATCATCTGTTTTCAGTGATGTTGGCTCAGGGATAAATGTTAGCCCCAGGACCAGAGACTTGGGGGAGGGGCGAGGATCAATGCGCTCCCTCAGCACTTACCCTCTGACAGTGCGGCGCTCCCTCAGCACTGACCCTCTGACAGTGCGGCACTCCCTCAGCACTGACCCTCCGACAGTGCGGCGCTCCCTCAGCACTGACCCTCCGACAGTGCGGCACTCCCTCAGCACTGACCCTCCGACAGTGCAGCGCTCCCTCAGCACTGACCCTCGGACAGTGCGGCGCTCCCTCAGCACTGACCCTCCGACAGTGTGGCGCTCCCTCAGCACTGACCCTTTGACAGTGCGGCGCTCCCTAAGCACTGACCCTCCCACAGTGCGGCGCTCCCTCAGCGCTGACCCTCCGACAGTGCGGTGCTCTCTCAGCGCTGACCGTCCGACAGTGCGGCGCTCCCTCAGCACTGACCCTCTGACAGTGCGGCGCTCCCTCAGCACTGATCCTCTGACAGTGCGGCGCTCCCTCGGCACTGACCCTCCGACAGTGCGGCACTCCCTCGGTACTGACCCTCCGACAGTGCGGTGCTCCCTCAGTACTGACCCTCCGACAGTGCGGCACTCCCTCAGCGCTGACCCTCCGACAGTGCGGCGCTCCCTCAGCGCTGGAATCCTGAGGCGCCAGTTACATCCCAGGTTCACCCCCACCCAAACATCCAAAATGAATGCCCCTGTAGAGGCAATGGGACTGCAGCACTTGTAACAGAAAGCAGCTTTACCTCATAGTACAGGTCTCCGTGAATGGTCAGTTTGGGCTTGGTTTGCCACTTGAAGAACGCATCGTGCAGCTTCTGATAGTCAATATCAATTTTACCCATTTTCGGGCGAACTTTCTCCCTCATTTTGGTCTTCATGGTTTTCTGCTCTTCCTGTGGATGGATGACACACACACACACACACGCACACATTTAGAATGCAGTGTTTCTCCCCCAGACTGCTGGGGCTCATTCATGCAGCTGCTAACCCCATTAACCAGCCGCTCCCTGCTTTTACTGCCTGCCTACCCAGCTTGCAGACACTGGGGATCAGCCCAGGCCTGGGCTGTCCCTGTGTCCGACTGGAGTCTGGCGCTGGGGCCCACTACCCTTCTGATTCAGAGGGTGGGGCAGCTGCTCACTCAGCCACTCAGTGTAGGTCATTTTGGCCTGAGGAAGGTTTTGTGGCGCAGTGCATTAGCACTCCTGCCTCTGAGCCAGAAGACCTGGGTTCGAGTCCTGCTCCAGGACTCGATGGTCAATGAAATGGCAATCATCACACAGCCAGTCAGGGTGAGAATTAACCTGCAAATCCTTCTAACACGCCAATGGCAGGTGGAAAGAGTGGGATGGACAGAAATTAGAGTCTCGAACATCACTCTCCGCAGCTCCAGACTACCACGTGCATGGAAAAAGTGCACATTAGCACAGCAACTCGGGCTCCCTGAGTGAACTGTAACACAAACACACATAACTGTGCATGTGTGAGACTGATAGGAGCGGCAGTACATTCTGGGATTCGGTTTGTATTTCAAGTGGGGGTTGTGGGAGCTGGAGAGTGGGCTCTGCAAAGCAAGAATACCCTGGTCTGTACGGCTGTGTCGCTGACTTGGGGGGGGGTGGTCGTCGAGCCATGGTTTGAGCACCATAAGCCGACTTTAAGCTGATCAGTTGGTGATGTAGTCCCAGAGTCGGGAAGGATTGACAGAGGACAGCAGGGACCTCTGGTGGCTGAGACACTGGGACTGCAAGTTCAGCAAACCTGGAGGTTTCAGAGAGTAACTCACCTCAACACTCATCAGAAACCAAGGCCTTCTATCAAATCAGGAGGTGACACTGCTGTCCTCTCTCTCTCTCAGAGCGCCCCACACCTTCCCACAGAGAGTGCAACTCTACTCAACAAGCCCCCACCCCCAGCCAGTCGTCCTGCTGATATAGTAATCTCACTGCTGCTCGCTCTGGCGTGCTCCCCATAAACACCGGGACTACTCAGGCATGAGATGCATCACCAGTAACCTCAGCCTTCCGCTGCTGTCGTTTCTATAAGGAATCTAAGAGGCTAGACCTTGTACAATTCATGCACAATTCTCTCCAGGATTCACAAACACGCCCCACCGCAGCTACCCCCACCCCTCATTACCCCAGCCCGCCCCTTTGCAATTGGCTCTCGCTCGCGTTTACCTTCTCCTGCAGAGCTTCCCGCATCTCCTGGATTCCGGTGCGTCGGATAAACTCGGGCAGCTCGAAGGGCGGCTTCTCAATGCCCCGCTTGCCCTGGAGGTACTTGCGCTTGAAGCACCAGTGTCGGGGCACAGGTACCGAGTTGCGGGTGGCCTTCAGGTGAACCAACAGCTTCGGGTCGTGCGCTGTGACGTCGTGCATCTCCACCACATCTGGACGGGCCACCAGCTGCGGGGTCAAAGGTCAGGTTAAGGGTCAGCGCAAGCAAGAGGAGAACATTTACCCCGATTCCCCACCCAGTCTGAGACGCACCCGCCTGTCAATCAGCAGCCAGAAGAGAGAGGGGTAAAGACACTGACCCCTCCAGTTACAATGGTGGGTCCCACCTGAGACTGTTGTGTATTCAGTGTTAGGTACAGGAGGAGGCCATTCAGCCCTTCGAGCCTGTTACACAGGAACAGGAGGAGGCCATTCAGCCCCTCGAGCCTGTTGCACAGGAACAGGAGGAGGCCATTCAGCCCCTGAGCCTGTTACACAGGAACAGGAGGAGGCCATTCAGCCCCTCGAGCCTGTTGCACAGGAACAGGAGGAGTCCATTCAGCCCCTCGAGCCTGTTGCACAGGAACAGGAGGAGGCCATTCAGCCCCTCGAGCCTGTTACACAGGAACAGGAGGAGGCCATTCAGCCCCTCGAGCCTGTTACACAGGAACAGGAGGAAGCCATTCAGCCCCTTGAGCCTGTTACACAGGAACAGGAGGAGGCTATTCTGCCTCCTGGAGCCTGTTACACAGGAACAGGAGGAGGCCATTCAGCCCTTCAAGCCTGTTACACAGGAACAGGAGGAGGCCATTCAGCCCCTCGAGCCTGTTCCACCATTCAATTAGATCATAGCTGATCTGTATCTTAACTCCATCTACCCACCTTGGTTCTGTAACCCTTAATCCCCTCACCCAACAAAAATCTATCCAGCCCAGTTTTGACATTTTTAATTGACCTCCAATCTTGGCAGCTTTTTATGGGAGAGAGTTCCGGATTTCCGGATTTCCACTCCTCTTTGTGTGAGGAAGTGCTTCCTGACATCACCCCTGAACAGCCTGGTTCGAATTTTCAGGTTCTGCCCCCACCCCCTCCCACGACAAGAGGCAATAGTTTCTCTCTAATGACACTATTGAATCCTTTAATCATCTCAATTAGATCACCCTCCATTAGATCCCCCCCTTTATCTTTCTACAGTCGAGGGAATACAAGCTCTAGTCTGCGTGACCCACCCTCGTAATTTAACCCTTTCAGCCCCGGGACCATGCTGGTGAATCTGCGCTGAGCCCCCCCTCCAGGGGCAATATCTCCTCCTTGAGCGGGGCAGGGCCCAGGACTGATCAGTGGCTCTGGATGGGGGTCTGAGCAGAGCTTCATATAAACTGTAACCTAACGTCCAGCCCGTTGTATTCCAGCCACTGAGATAAAGGGCAGCAGTCCATTTGGCTTGTGATTACTTTTTGTATCTGTCCACTCACTTCTAGTAACGTCTATACATGCGACACCCAAATCCCTGTTCTTCTGCTTTTAGTTACTTGAAGAACCTTTTGCTTCAGTTTTGTTTGCACTTCAGTCCCACTCTCCTGATCTATGGACACCCGGTGCGGAGGGGGGAGTGGGAGGGAGGAGGACCTCCTCGTGAACCAACCAAGTTGGCCAATAACAAGTCCAGGCAGCGGGCGATTGAGGGGATCGTCCCACCTGACGGTGTACCCCTCTTCCGCGGCTACGTTTGTGGCCGGGGGTCCCTGCAAAAGGGAGTTGCGGTGTCTGCTGGCACTGTCGAGACCTTCCGCACTCGGTGGGCACCGTGGGGACTGGGCTGCTTTATGAACCCCTTTTGATCGCATTTTGATTGAATGTTGGTAAGTTTCCGTTGAATTTTGTCTTGTGTTTGTGCAATTTCCTTTTTCTTGTGTTTGTGCAATTTCCCTTTAAGGGGCTGACTTTTAATTTGTTCCCGATTATGTCAATTTAGTTTATCTGGTCTGACTGGAAAGAGTCACAGCTGCCAGTTCCGACCCATTCAAATATCTTGGATCCAAAGTGGAATAGAATGATCTCTCAGAAACCCACACTGGTTTCCATCTGCATCCCTCTGTGTCTTCTTGCTTCCAGCTGCAGTTTTAACCATTCCTATTTCCTCTTCCTGCTCGACTCTGTATCAAGCTCTTGCTGCCACAGCAGGAGGCAGTGAGAGAGATCACATAAGCTGGTGGCTGTTCACAGTGTGCCAGTGTCACAGAGGCTGGAGGGGTCAGCCAGCCTGTGTATCGGGGAGGGGCTAATCAAGGAGCAGACCCTCGTGCTGTCTGCAACACTGCAGACACCAAACCCACTGCTGGGCGCCAAAGGCCACCTCAGAGCCTCCAGTGATATCCAAGGGCCCTGTATGTCTCCCTCTCAAACAAACACAACCAACACAGTCTCACAGAGCCTCCAGCAATGCCCAGGGTCCTTCATACACACCCTACCCACAACTCTCAGTCTGTAGTAACTCCCAAGGCTCACTGTCTCTACCCTCACAGTCTCTACATACACACTGTCTCACAGAGTCTCCAGTAATATCCCAGGACTGAGTGTCTCCACATTTCACACTCTCTCTCTCTACACACCGAGACAGTCTGGGACAGAGTATTCAGTAATATCCCAGGGCTGAGTGTCTCTATGTTTCACACTCTCTCTCTTTACACACCGAGACAATCTGGGACAGAGTATTCAGTAATATCCTAGGGCTGAGTGTCTCTATGTTTCACACTCTCTCTCTCTACACACCGAGACAGTCTGGGACAGAGTATTCAGTAATATCCCAGGGCTGAGTGTCTCTACGTTTCACTCTCTCTCTCTACACACCGAGACAGTCTGGGACAGAGTATTCAGTAATATCCCAGGGCTGAGTGTCTCTACGTTTCACAATCTCTCTCTCTACACACCGAGACAGTCTGGGACAGAGTATTCAGTAATATCTCAGGGCTGAGTGTCTCTACGTTTCACACTCTCTCTCTCTACACACTGAGACAGTCTGGATAAAGAGTATACAGTTCACCTGCTTCAGTTCAGCAACACTCAGACGATTCAGTCTCCGTAATTTCTTCTTTGATAACTTCGGGAGATCATCCCGTTTTTCCTAATGTGACAGAAGAACATCGTTACAAACGGCTTCAATAACATATCTCAGTCCTCCAGCCTGATTCAGCCTGCTCACAATGTGAACATGCAGACACTGGGTGAGAGATTCACGTGCAATCCCAAACGCGGAGCTTCAGCACCATTCCCCACACAGACTGCACCAAGACCTGGTGGGACTCAGGTCTACACCAACTGAGACCTGTTAACTCACTCAGGCTTGAGAGAAAGCCTGGGTCCGTTCCACTCGGTGACGGGCTCAATCAGGAGGGAATACACATGCTCACACAAGGAAGCAAATGGATTCAGTTTAACATCTTACTGAAAGACAACACCTCCGACAGTGCGGCACTCCCTCAGTACTGACCCTCCGACAGTGCGGCGCTCCCTCAGTACTGACCCTCCGACAGTGCGGCGCTCCCTCAGTACTGACCCTCCGACAGTGCGGCGCTCCCTCAGTACTGACCCTCCGACAGTGCAGCGCTCCCTCAGTACTGACCCTCCGACAGTGCGGCGCTCCCTCAGTACTGACCCTCCGACAGTGCGGCGCTCCCTCAGTACCGACCCTCCGACAGTGCGGCACTCCCTCAGCACTGACCCTCCGACAGTGCGGCGCTCCCTCAGCACTGACCCTCCGACAGTGCAGCACTCCCTCGGCACTGACCCTCCGACAGTGCAGCACTCCCTCGGCACTGACCCTCCGGCAGTGCAGCACTCCCTCGGCACTGACCCTCCGACAGTTCGGCGCTCCCTCAGCAATGACCCTCCAACAGTGCAGCACCTCCTTGGCACTGACCCTCCGACAGTTCGGCGGTCCCTCAGCACTGACCCTCCGACAGTGCGGCGCTCCCCCAGTACTGACCCTCCGACAGTGCGGCGCTCCCTCAGCACTGACCCTCCGACAGTGCGGCGCTCCCTCAGCACTGACCCTCCGACAGTTCGGCACTCCCTCAGTACTGACCCTCCGACAGTTCGGCGCTCCCTCAGCACTGACCCTCCAACAGTGCAGCACCTCCTTGGCACTGACCCTCCGACAGTTCGGCGCTCCCTCAGTACTGATCCTCCGACAGTGCGGCGCTCCCTCAGCACTGACCCTCCGACAGTGCAGCGCTCCCTCAGTACTGACCCTCCGACAATGCGGCGCTCCCTCAGTACTGACCCTCCGACAGTGCGGCGCTCCCTCAGCACTGACCTTCCGACAGTGCGGCACTCCCTCAGTACTGACCCTCCCACAGCGTGGAGCTCTATCATCACTCCACAGGGTGGACCAGCCACCAGCTGATGAACGATTTATCAAGTGAATTCTGAGGGACAGCCAAGCCAAACTCACCACATCCTCGTCACTGTCCAGGTCCTCATCTTCGTCACTGCTCCCCTTTTGTTCTGCCTCAAAGCCCTTTTTCTTCAGCAGCACCGTCGATTCCAGTTTGTCCGTCTTGTCAGGCTCCTTGTCTTTGTCTTTCTTCACATCGTCTGTCAGCTGGAAAAAAATGTCACATGCACAACCATCAGTCACCATAAGACACACTAACTCCTGTTGACCCTGTCCCCCTCAGTGCAGGGACAGCATGGGGAGAGATACTGAGTAAAGCTCCCTACATTTAAGTGTCTATCTTTCATGTTATGAGTGACAGTTGCACACATTTTCCAGCATCATCATGATCAGGTGTCCAGGTAAACAGCAGCGTCGGGCTGGTATCAGTTACCTCAGGACAGGCCAGAGATACAGCCTGCACCCTTCCTGCTGTTGTGTGAGCGTCTGTCTGTCCACGCGCTGTGCTTTCACTCAGTGAACCCTGGAGAACATGGCGCTCAGACACACAGAGCCGGCCCTTACCCTGAAAGACTCGAAAATCCTCTTGAAGTAGATGAAATTTGTGTCAAAGATTTCGGGCTCTGCTGTCACGTACTCGACCTCCACCTCCGACTCGGTGTCTGTCACCCCCAACTTCTCCGCTTTCTCCTGAACTCCGTTCTCCTCGCTCCGATTGGACTTCTTCTTCTTTTTTCTGTTTCGGCGTTTACGATTTTTCTGAAAAGGTAAAAAAACGTTGGTAATCTCACTGTCCGCAAAGAACGTCAGTAATCTCACTGTCCACAAAGAACGTCGGTAATCTCACTGTCCACCAAGAACGTCGGTAATCACACTGACACAAAGAACGTCGGTAATCTCACTGTCCACAAAGAACGTCGGTAATCTCACTGTCCACAAAGAACGTCGGTAATCTCACTGTCCACAAAGAACGTCGGTAATCTCACTGTCCACAAAGAACATCGGTAATCTCACTGTCCACCAAAAACGTCGGTAATCTCACTGTCCACCAAAAACGTCGGTAATCTCACTGTCCACCAAAAACGTCGGTAATCTCACTGTCCACAAAGAACGTCGGTAATCTCACTGTCCACAAAGAACGTCGGTAATCTCACTGTCCACAAAGAACGTCGGTAATCTCACTGTCCACAAAGAACGTCGGTAATCTCACTGTCCACAAAGAACGTCGGTAATCTCACTGTCCACAAAGAACGTCGGTAATCTCACTGTCCACAAAGAACGTCGGTAATCTCACTGTCCACAAAGAACGTCGGTAATCTCACTGTCCTCAAAGAACGTCGGTAATCTCACTGTCCACAAAGAACGTCGGTAATCTCACTGTCCACAAAGAACGTCGGTAATCTCACTGTCCACCAAGAACGTCGGTAATCTCACTGTCCACCAAGAACGTCGGTAATCTCACTGTCCACAAAGAACGTCGGTAATCTCACTGTCCACCAAGAACGTCGGTAATCTCACTGTCCACCAAGAACGTCGGTAATCTCACTGTCCACAAAGAACGTCGGTAATCTCACTGTCCACAAAGAACGTCGGTAATCTCACTGTCCGTCAAAAACGTCGGTTATCTCACTGTCCACAAAATCGAGGTGAATGTTTCAACTGAGTCGAAAGGCTTGAATTTCTAACGCACCCTTCCACCACCTCAGGACGTCCCAAAGCATCTCACAGGCAATGAAGGACTTTTTTCGGAACTATGCTCACTGTTGTGATGTAGGAAACTCAGCAGCCCGTTTACACACAGCGAGATCCCACAAACAGCAATGTGATAATGACCCAGATCATCTGTTTTTAGTGATGTTGGTTGAGGGATAAATATTGGCCCCAGGACACCAGGGAGAACTCCCCCCTGCTCTTCTTCCAATAGTGGCCGTGGGATCTTTTACACCCACCCGAGAGGGCAGACGGGGCTTCGGTTTAATGTCTCATCCTGAAAGATGGCACCTCCGACAGTGCAGCGCTCCCTCAGCACTGACCCTCTGACAGTGCGGCGCTTCCCTCAGCATTGATCCTCCGACAGTGCGACGCTCCCTCAGCATTGACCCCCCGACAGTGAGGTGCTCCCTCAGCATTGACCCTCCGACAGTGTGGCGCTCCCTCAGCACTGACCCTCCGACAGTGTGACGCTCCCTCAGCACTGACCCTCCGAGGGGAGCTGGCGGTGAGCCAGCACTGACAGTCAGAGTTGGCCTAAATTAGGGCTCCCAGTTTCGAGTGATATTTACACCTAGAACCTTCTGATGTTGTGTAGACACAAGAGGGAGCTGCCCGCTGAGCCAGGGCTGAGGGTCGAGGATGGAGAGAAACAATTTCTGCTGGCGTGTGGGCTGACCACACAATCACACTGCAAATACTGACAGTGGGAGAGAGGGAGAGGTTTCATCCACCGTCACAAACCTCTTTCTTCGATAGCGAGGACACAAGTTCCTCCTCTTCAGTATCAGCTGGGGTTAGAGTGGCTCCTGTTGCTGCATCGATCTCGTCTGTGGAAATACAAGCAGAATTCAGCAACAAGAAGCCAGAGTTGATCTCACCTCCACTCATTCACTGCCTCAGGTGCTTGCTCACTACAGAGGTTCAGTGTAACCTTGCCATTTCAACTCAGTGCCTCACAGGTTCCCGATAACAGCACGGGGTTAGATACAGAGTAAAGCTCCCTCTACACTGTCCCCATCAATCACTCCCAGGACAGGTACAGCACGGGGTTAGATACAGAGTAAAGCTCCCTCTACACCGTCCCCATCAAACACTCCCAGGACAGGTACAGCACGGGGTTAGATACACAGTAAAGCTCCCTCTACACTGTCCCCATCAAACACTCCCAGGGCAGGTACAGCACGGGGTTAGATACAGAGTAAATCTCCCTCTACACTGTCCCCATCAATCACTCCCAGGACAGGTACAGCACGGGGTTAGATACAGAGTAAAGCTCCCTCTACACTGACCCATCAAACACTCCCAGGACAGGTACTGCTTTCGGTTGGATACACAGTAAAGCTCCCTCTTCACTGTCCCCATCAAACACTCCCAGCACAGGTACAGCACGGAGTTAGATACAGAGTAAAGCCCCCTCTACACCGTCCCCATCAAACACTCCCAGGACAGGTACAGCACGGGGTTAGATACACAGTAAAGCTCCCTCTACACTGTCCCTATCAAACACTTCCAGGACAGGTACAGCACGGGGTTAGATACAGAGTAAAGCTCCCTCTACACTGTCCCCATCAAACACTCCCAGGACAGGTACAGCACGGGGTTAGATACAGAGTAAAGCTCCCTCTACACTGTCCCCATCAAACACTCCCAGGACAGGTACAGCACGGGGTTAGATACAGAGTAAAACTCCCTCTACACTGTCCCCATCAAACACTCCCAGGACAGGTACAGCACGGGGTTAGATACAGAGTAAAGCCCCCACTACACCGTCCCCATCAAACACTCCCAGGACAGGTACAGCACGGGGTTAGATACAGTGTAAAGCTCCCTCTATACTGTCCCCATCAAACACTCCCAGGACAGGTACAGCACGGGGTTAGATACAGAGTAAAGCTCCCTCTACACCGTCCCCATCAAACACTCCCAGGACAGGTACAGCACGGGGTTAGATACAGAGTAAAACTCCCTTTACACTGTCCCCATCAAACAGTCCCAGGACAGGTACAGCACGGGGTTAGATACAGAGTAAAACCCAAGTTCCCTGTACACTTTTCCTTCTGATCCACATACCTGAAGCCTCTGCTGATGCTGTGAGTTCCACCTGGCGTTGCTCTTTGAGCTGAAGGATCTTCTCCAGGACTTGGGGGATTCTTGGACCAGGGCCCGCGTCATCACTCTGCATGATAAGAATCTGTTTATTACGCTGTGTCTGATCACTGCAACACCCACCCAGGTCTGTCTTACTGCAAGCGTTCCCTCAGGGGCTGGATATATGACGTAAACCCACATCACTCACTCACCGTTCACTCACTGGCCACAGACCTGATGGAGGGTCACTCAGCAATGCTGCACGTGTCTATGATGCGTGCGTGCACACACACACAGGGCTGACGTAGGCATGTTCCCACTTCTGGGGGGGGCCAGCAACATTAGACAGTCACTAATAATTCCAATCGGGAATTCAGGAGAATCGTCTTCACCCAGACAGTGGGGAAAGCGTGGAACCCGCTCCCACGGGGAGAGGTTGAGTTGTATAGTATAGAGACATTTAAGGGTGAAAGCTGGATGAACACACAAGAGATTGGAACAGAAGGATATGGTGATAGGGGGAGGTGAAGGCGAGGTGTGTGGACACATGAAGATGCGAATTAGGAATGGCCCATCTTGAGCCTGCTCCGCCACTGAATACGATCATGGCTGATCTGATTGTAACCTCTACCCCACATTCCCGCCTCCCCCCGATAACCCTTCACCCCCTTGTTATTGAACAATCTCTCCAGTTCTGTCTTAAAAATATTCAAAGACTCTGCTTCCACTGCCTTCTGAGCAACAAGAGTTTCAAAGACTCATGAGTCCCAGAGAAAAAATTGCTCATCTCTGCCTTAAATGAGCGACCCCTTATTTTTAAAACGTGGCCCCTAGTTCTAGATCCCCCCACAAGAGGAAACATCTTTAGTGGGGGGAGTAGGCAGGCACTTTTGCAGCCGTAGACGTGACTTCAGGAAGATATGTTGCCTCCCGGGTGCCAGGGTCAAGGATGTCACGGAACGGCTGCTGGGCCTTCTGAAGGGGGAGGGTGAACAGCCAGTGGTCGTGGTCCATGTTGGGACCAATGACATAGGAAGAAAGAGAAATGAGGTCCTGCAGGCAGACTTTAGGGAGTTAGGTAGGAAATTGAAAAGCAGGACTTCAAAGGCTGTAATCTCTGGATTACTCCCAGCACCGCACAGTAGTGAGTATAGGAACAGAGGGATAGAGCAGATGAATGCTCGGCTGGAGAGATGGTGCAGGAGGGAGGGCTTTAGATTCCTGGGGCATTGGTCCCGTTTCTGGGGGAGGTGGGACCTGTACAAGTTGGACGGGTTACATCTGAACAGGAACGGGACCAACACCCTCGCGGAGAAGGTTGCTAATGCTGTTGGGGTGGATTTAAACTAAATTGGCAGGGGGATGGGATCCTGAAAAGCAGTTCAGAGGGGAGAGAAGCTGGGATTGAATTAGAAGTTAAAACGCTAGTGAGAGAGTCTGGAAGGCAGGGGAAACATAGGCGAGATAAAAAAGTAGAGAGCTTAGTGAGGCTAAATGGAATATATTTTAATACAAGGAGCCTGCGGAATAAGACAGACAAGCTGAGGGCACAGATAGGCACAGGGAGTGTATAGCTATAACTGAGACTTGGCTAAACGAAGGGCAGGATTGGCAGCTCAACATTCCTGGTTACGGGGTATTCAGGCAAGGGAGAGAGGGGGATAGAAGAGGAGGGGGGTGGTCACAATATTGATCAAGGAATCAATTCTAGCAGTGAGGAGGGGTGGTATCCTAGAAGGATCATCAGATGAGGCCATATGGGTAGAGGTAAAAAAACACAAAAGGGGCAAACACACTGTACTATAGGCCCACAAACAGTCAGGGAGTGTTAGAGGGTCAAATATGTATTCAAATTTCAGAGAAGTGTAAGAATAATAAGGCAGTAATAGGAGGAGATTTTAAATACACAAATATTAATTGGGATAGTTTTAGGGTAAGGTAGGGAGGGAGCAAAATTCTTCTGTTGGATCCAGAAGAACTTTTTTAGCCAATACATAGAAAGCCCAACAAGGGAGGGGGTAGTTCTGGGCCTAATATTCAGAAATGTGCTCAGGCAGGCAGAAGGTGTATCAGTCGGGGAGCATTTTGGGGATAGTGACCATAACTCAGATTTAGGATAGTTATAGAAAAGGATAAGGTTGGGGCGGGAATAAAAGTTCTAAACTGGGGAAAGGCTAATTTTACGAAGATGAAATACGATTTGGCCCAAGTGGACTGGGAGCAGCTACTTGCAGATAAAACTGTCAGAGCAGTGGGAGGTATTCAAGGAGGTAATAGCTAGAGTACAGGAAAAATATGTTCCTGTAAAGAACACAAGAGCATAAAAACTAGGAGGTGTAGGCAATTCAGCAATTCAGCCCCTCGAGCCTGCTCCACCATTCAATATGATCATGGCTGATCTCATTTCGGCCTCAACTCCAATTTCCCGCCCTCTCCCCATAACCTTTCAACCTGTTACTAATTAAAAATCTGTCAATCTCCTCCTTAAATTTATTCAGTGTCCTGACATCCACTGCACTCTGAGGTATTGAAATCCACAGATTCATGACCCTTTGAGAAAAGTAATTCCCTTTATCCCTGATTTAAATCTACCATCCCTTAGCCTAAAATGATGGCCTCTCACTCTAGAATGCCCCACAAGGGGAAACATCCACTTTGTCTATCCCCTTTAGCATCTTATATACCTCAATTAGATCTCCTCTCATCCTTCTGAACTCTAGCGGGTATAGGCCTAAACTGCTCAATCTCTCCTCATAAGATAAGCCCCACATCTTTGGAATCCATCTAGTGAACCTCCTCTGAACCACCTCCAGTGCACCTACAACCATCCTCAAGTAAGGGGACCAAAACTGTGCACAGTACTCCAGGTGCAGTCTCACCAATGCCTTAAACAGTTGCAACAACACTTCCCTATTTTTATACTCTATTCCTTTAGCAATAAATGCCAAAATTCCATTTGCCTTCCTTATTACCTGCTGTACCTGCATACTAGCTTTCAGCGATTCATGCACCAGGACACCCAGATCCCTCTGCACTGAAGCACTCTGAAGTTTCTCTCCATTTAAATAATGAATTACCTTTTCATTCTTCTGACCAAAATGGATAACCTCACATTTATCCACGTTAACCTCCATCTGCCAAATTTTTGGCCCATTCACCCAACCTGTCCATATCTGTGGGTAAATTTCTTATTTCTTCATTGCAACTTACTTTTACATCTGCAAATTTAGCTATAGTACCTTCTATCCCTGAATCCAAGTCATTAATATAGATTGTAAATAGTTGGGGCCCAAGGACTAAACCCTGTGGCACCCCACTAGTTACAGCTTGCCATCTAGAAAAAGGCCCATTTATCCCAACTCTCTACTTTCTGACAAAGGGGGGGACCAAGTCCAAAGAACTCTGGATGTCAAGGGACATAAAGGTTAGGATTAAGAAAAAAAAAGCTTATGGCAGATACCGAGGGCTCAATACAGCAGAGTCCCTGGAGGTGTATAAAAATTGTAGGGGGGAACTTAATCAGGAAATTAGGAAAGCTAAGAGAGTGCATGAGAAAGCATTGATGGGTAGAATAAAGGAAAACCCAAAGGGGTTTTTTAAATTTGGAGCAAGAAAATAACTAGGGAAAGAGTAGGGCCAATTAGGAACCATGGAGGTAACGTGTGTGGACCCCGAAGACATGGGTACAGTCCTCAATGAATACCTTGCATCGGTCTTCATAATGGAAAGAGACGACGTAGGTATAGACAACAAGGTGGAGGACTGTGAAATATTAGAGGAAATTAACATAGAGAGGAGGTACTAGTGGGTTTAGCAGCCTTAAAAGTGGATAAATCCACAGGCCCGGATGAGATGTAACCCAGGCTGTTGAGGGAGGCAAGGGAAGAGATATCAGAGGCCCTGGCAGTATTTTTCAAATCATCTCTGGCCACAGGTAAGATGCCAGAGGACTGGAGAACTGCTAATGTTGTCCCATTATTAAAAAAGGGAGGAATAGACTAGGAAATCACAGTCTAACCTCAGTGGTGGGGAAGTTACTAGGAAGAATTCTGAGGGACAGAATATATCTGCATTTGGAGAGATACGGATTGATCAGGAATAGTCAGCATGGATTTGTGAAGGGAAGATCATGTTTGACAAATTTGATTGAATTTTTTGAGAAGGTAACCAGGAGTGTTGATGCGGGTAATGCGTTTGATGTAGTTCACAGGAACTTTAGCAAGGCTTTTGATAAGGTCCCTCATGGCAGACTGGTCAAGAAAGTAAGAGCCCATGGGATCCAAGGCAAAGTGGCACATTGGATCCAAAATTGGCTGAGAGGCAGGAAGCAGAGGGTGATGGTAGAGGGATGTTTCTGTGACTGGAAATCTGTTTCCAGTGGGGTTCCACAGGGCTCAGTGCTGGGGTCCTTGCTGTTTGTGGTGGACATAAATGATTTGGATTTAAATGTAGGGGGTATGATTTAGAAGTTCATGGGTGACACAAAAATTGGTAGAGTGGTAAATAGTGAGGAGGATAGCTGTAAACTGCAGGAGGATCTCAATGGACTGGTCAGGTGGGCAGAGCAGTGGCAAATGGAATTCAACCCGGAAAAGTGTGAGGTAATGCACTTGGGGAGGGCTAACAAGGCAAGGGATTACACTATGAATGGTAGGACCCTGGAAAGTACTGAAGATCAGAAGGACCTTGGTGTGCATGTCCACAGATCCCTGAATGTAGCGAGACAGGTAGATAAGGTGGTTAAGAAGGCATATGGGATACTTGCCTTTATTAACCGAGGTATAGAATACAAGAGCAGGGAGGTGATGCTGGAACTGTATAAAACGCTGGTTAGGCCACAACTGGAGTATTGTGTGCAGCTCCGGACAGCACATTGTAGGAAGGATGTGATTGTACTGGAGAGGGTGCAGAGGAGATTTACCAGGATGCTGCCTGGGCTGGAGAGTCTGAGCTATGAGGAAAGATTGGATAGGCTGGGGTTGTTTTCCTTGGAGCAGTGAAGGTTGAGAGGGGAACTGATAGAGGTGTATAAGATTCTGAGGGACATAGATAGGGTGGACAGGAAGCCACTTTTTCCATTAGTAGAGGGGTCAATAACTAGGGGGCAGAGATTTAAGGTAGCAGGTAGAAGATAAGAGGGGAGTTGAGGAGAAAGTCTTTCACCCAGAGGGTGGTGGGAGTCAGGAACTCTCTGCCTGAAAGGGTGGTTGAGTCAGAAACTCTCGTAACATTTAAGAAGTATTTAGATATTCACTTGCGTTGTCATAGCCTCCGGGGCTATGGGCCAAGGGCTGGAAAATGGGATTAGTGTCGTCAGATCTTTATTGACCGGCGAGGACATGATGGGCTGAATGGCCTCCTTCTGTGATGTAAACATCTCTGAGTCTATTTTCTCCACATCCACCCTGTCGAGACCCCTCAGGATTTTAAAGGGTTCAATCAAGTCGCCTCTTACTCTCCTAAACTCCAGTGGGTACAATCCTAACCTGTCCAAGCTTTCCTCATGAGACAGCCCACCCATTCCTGGTATGAGTCTGGTAAACCTTCTCTGAACTGCTTCTAACGCATTTACATCCTTCCTTTAATAAGGAGACCAGTACTGTACACAATACTCCAGATGTTCTCTCACCAGTGCCCTGTACAACTGAAGTATAACCTCCCTACTTCTGTAATTAATTCCCCTCACAATAAACAATAACATTCTATGAGCTTTCCTAATTCCCTGCTGTACCTGTATACTAGCTGTTTGTGATTCATGCACTAGGACACCCAGATCCCTCTGCATCTCAGTGCTCCTCAATCTCTCACCATTTAGATAATAAGCTTCTTTTTTTATTCTTCCTGCCAAAATGGACAATTTCACATTTGCCCAATTTTACTCCATTTGCCAGATTTTTGCCCACTTATGCCCTCTTCACAATTTACTTTCCTACCTATCTTTGTGTCATTAGCAAATTTAGCAACCATTCCTTCGGTCCCTTCATCCAAGTCAATGATATAAATTGTAAACAGTTGAGGCCCCAGCACCGATCCCTGTGGCACATCCTACCAACCAGAAAAAGACCCATTTATGCCTACTCACTGTTTCCTGTTAGCCAGCCAATCCTCTATCCTTGCTCATGTGGAGCAGAAACACTGGAATAGACAAGACAGGATGTGGCAAATGACCCGTTTGTGCGCAGTGTGTAATCCGGTTACCTCTCTGTTCTCTTCACCAGGTGGTGGGGGAGGTCCTCGAAGGCGTGGTCCCAAGCTGGGCGCAGTTAATGGAGCAGGAGCCACTGAGACGACAGGTCGCACAGCCGAGAGGGGTATAGGCACAGGGGAACCTGTAACTGTTGTGGAGTTGAAGGCACCAGAGAGAAAAATCATGAATTTAAAGAGGAAATACACTCTAAACAACACCCAGTATTTACATAAAACATTTATATAATCAAGCATCCTTAGCACCTCTGATTATCAAATCCCGAGTGTCATAAGAAGTATCAGGGACAGGTTGGGGGAGGGAAAGAGAGAGAGAGTGTGGGGGGAGGGAAAGAGAGAGAGTGGGGGGAGGGAAAGAGAGAGAGTGGGGGGAGGGAAAGAGAGAGAGTGGGGGGAGGGAAAGAGAGAGAGTGGGGGGAGGGAAAGAGAGAGAGTGGGGGGAGGGAAGGAGAGATGGGGGAGAGAGAGGGAGAGAGAGAGAGATAAGGGGAGAGAGAGAGATGGGGGAGAGAGAGAGAGAGAGATGGGGGAGAGAGAGATAGGGAGGAGAGAGCGAGAGGGGGGAGAGAGCGAGAGGGGGGAGAGAGCGAGAGGGGGGAGAGAGCGAGAGGGGGGAGAGAGCGAGAGGGGGGAGAGAGCGAGAGGGGGGAGAGAGCGAGAGGGGGGAGAGAGCGAGAGGGGGGAGAGAGCGAGAGGGGGGAGAGAGCGAGAGGGGGGAGAGAGCGAGAGGGGGGAGAGAGCGAGAGGGGGGAGAGAGCGAGAGGGGGGAGAGAGCGAGAGGGGGGAGAGAGCGAGAGGGGGGAGAGAGCGAGAGGGGGGAGAGAGCGAGAGGGGGGAGAGAGCGAGAGGGGGGAGAGAGCGAGAGGGGGGAGAGAGCGAGAGGGGGGAGAGAGCGAGAGGGGGGAGAGAGCGAGAGGGGGGGAGAGAGCGAGAGGGGGGAGAGAGCGAGAGGGGGGAGAGAGCGAGAGGGGGGAGAGAGCGAGAGGGGGGAGAGAGCGAGAGGGGGGAGAGCGAGAGGGGGGAGAGCGAGAGGGGGGAGAGCGAGAGGGGGGGAGAGAGAGAGGGGGGGAGAGAGAGAGGGGGGGAGAGAGAGAGGAGGGAGAGCGAGAGGGGGGGAGAGAGGAGGGAGAGCGAGAGGGGGAGAGCGAGAGGGGGGAGAGCGAGAGGGGGGAGAGCGAGAGGGGGGGAGAGAGAGAGGGGGGGAGAGAGAGAGGGGGAGAGCGAGAGGGGGGAGAGAGAGAGGGGGGAGAGAGAGAGGGGGGAGAGAGAGAGGGGGGAGAGAGCGAGATGGGGGAGAGAGCGAGAGGGGGGAGAGAGAGAGGTGGGAGAGAGAGAGGGGGAGAGCGAGAGGGGGGAGAGAGAGAGGGGGGGAGAGAGAGAGGGGGGGAGAGAGAGAGGGGGGGAGAGCGAGAGGGGGGGAGAGAGAGAGGGGGGGAGAGAGCGAGGGGGGAGAGAGAGAGGGGGGAGAGAGGGGGGGAGAGCGAGAGGGGGGCAGAGAGAGAGGGGGGGAGAGAGAGAGGGGGGAGAGAGAGAGGGGGAGAGCGAGAGGGGGGAGAGAGAGAGGGGGGAGAGAGCGAGATGGGGGAAGAGAGCGAGAGGGGGGAGAGAGAGAGGTGGGAGAGAGAGGGGGGGAGAGCGAGAGGGGGGAGAGAGAGAGGGGGGGAGAGAGAGAGGGGGGAGAGCGAGAGGGGGGGAGAGAGAGAGGGGGGAGAGAGCGAGGGGGGAGAGAGAGAGGGGGGAGAGAGAGAGGGGGGAGAGAGGGGGGGAGAGCGAGAGGGGGGGAGAGAGAGAGGGGGGAGAGAGAGAGGGGGAGAGCGAGAGGGGGGAGAGAGAGAGGGGGGAGAGAGCGAGAGGGGGGAGAGAGCGAGGGGGAGAGCGAGAGGGGGGAGAGAGCGAGGGAGAGAGCGAGAGGGGGGAGAGAGCGAGAGGGGGGAGAGAGCGAGAGGGGGGAGAGAGCGAGAGGGGGGAGAGAGCGAGAGGGGGGAGAGAGCGAGAGGGGGGAGAGCGAGAGGGGGGAGAGCGAGAGGGGGGAGAGCGAGAGGGGGGAGAGCGAGAGGGGGGAGAGAGAGAGGGGGGAGAGAGAGAGGGGGAGAGAGAGAGGGGGAGAGAGAGGGGGGGAGAGAGAGGGGGCGAGAGAGAGGGGGGAGAGAGATAGCGAGGGGACGAGAGCGAGATGGGGGAGTGGGAGAGAGAAGGGGGAGTGGGAGAGAGAAGGGGGAGAGAGGGGGCGAGAGAGAGGGGGGGGGAGGGAGAGACCGTGGGGGGAGGGAGAGAGAGAGATAGATAGAGGGGTGGGGAAGGGGTGTGGAGAGGTTTAGGGAGGGAATTCCAGAGCTTACGGCCCAGGCAGCCAATGGTGGAGCGATGGGAATCGGGGGATGGTCAAGAGGCCGGAATTGGAGGAGCGCAGAGATCTCGGAGGGTTCCAGGGCTAACAGTGCAGTGCTCCATCAGCACTGACCCTCCGACAGTGTGGCGCTCCCTCAGCACTGACCCTCCGACAGTGCGGCACTCCCTCAGCACTGACCCTCCGACAGTGCGGCGCTCCCTCAGCACTGACCCTCCGACAGTGCAGCGCTCCCTCAGCACTGACTCTCCGACAGTGCAGCACTCCCTCAGCACTGACCCTCCGACAGTGCGGCACTCCCTCAGCACTGACTCTCCGACAGTGCGGCGCTCCCTCAGCACTGACCCTCCGACAGTGCGGCGCTCCCTCAGCACTGACCCTCCGACAGTGTGGCGCTCCCTCAGCACTGACCCTCCGACAGTGCAGCACTCCCTCAGCACTGACCCTCCGACAGTGCGGCGCTCCCTCAGCACTGACCCTCCGACAGTGCGGCGCTCCCTCAGCACTGACCCTCCGACAGTGCAGCACTCCCTCAGCACTGACCCTCTGACAGTGCAGCACTCCCTCAGCACTGACATGGGGTGCGTTGGCCTACAGTCCGGTGTTTGAGTCTCTGCACAGTGGGGTTTAAACTCATAACCTTCTGACTGGGAGGCGTCTCCATAGCCACTGGCCCTTTACACCATGATCCATTTACCATTCGTGATCTGTTGTGGCCTGTGAGATGCCCGGGCAGAATCAAAACCTTTTTTTTTTATATATAATTCTCTCCCTGAGGTGAGCAGCCAAACACTGGACCTGGTCCTGGATCCTACCAGTGCAGCTCCCCACCCTCACACACCCAACAGGCAGCAGCAGAACCCTCGAGAATCAGTCACAAGCGGTGTAAAACGAACATTACCTCGTGGGCCTAATGTTGGCCGTGGCCCAATCTCCATGGGTCTCGGTCCAGGGGGCCCCTGCTGCATCTGAACCATTTCCTGCTGCTGTCGTTCATGTTCCAGTAAGGCTGCAGCCTGTGAATGCAGAGGAGAGAGAGAGAGAGAGAGAGGGGGAAAGAAGACGGCTTATAGTGAGCAGCAGGATAAAGGTCTAGAGATCATCTATTTGTAGGCGTGTGTGTAGACACTGTACATCCGACCTTCGACACCTCACCATCTGCACCCACCCCATCCCCCACACACAACTCGCCCCTCCACCAACCTTCCAGGTGACCCTACACTCACTCCCACACACTTCCACTCTCACAGGCAGCCCTACACAAGGCCCCTCCCCGAGCCGCTGAGAAAGACAGCCCTACACACACGTGTCCCCGCTCCCTCAATTTCACAGCAGTCCCTCACAGACACGCAGTCTGGCCCCCTCAACGTTGAAGGACCCACAAGGGGGTCAACTTCAATGCCTGACAGAACATTACCCGTTTCTGCTGTTCGAGCAACTCCTGATCTTTGATCTGTTCATCAAACATCCGCTCACCACCCTGGAGGAGAAGAAACAGGTCACAAATTCAAACAAGGCACCTCATGTTCCTGCGAAACGTGCTCAAACGGGGCAGCTCTCAGTGTTAAACACCTGCCATTTCACACCTACTCTGCAAGGTGAGACTGACCTCGACAACTCTAACCGCGAGTGACATTTCAAGCCAGGAGCTTAGTCACCGAGTGTCAGCAAATTCTCACACATGGGAGGGGAAAAGAGTCAGCTTGTCCTGTTCCTCCGATCCCCGAGAGATTTCCCTCTCCCCAACAGGATCGCGATCCCAGACAGATTTCCCTCTCTCCCACAGGATCGCGATCCCAGACAGATTTCTCCCCCTCTCTCCCACAGGATCGCGATCCCAGACAGATTTCCCTCTCTCCTACAGGATCCTGATCCCAGACAGATTTCACTCTCCCCTACAGGATCGCGATCCCAGACAGATTTCCCTCTCTCCTACAGGATCTCGATCCCACACAGATTTCTCCCTCTCCTACAGGATCCTGAACCCTGAGAGTTCCCCCTCTCCCACAGGATCATGATCCCAGAAATATTTCCCATCTCCTACAGGATCACGATCCAAGACAGATTTCCCTCTCTCCCACAGGATCATGATCCCAGACAGATTTCCCTCTCTCCCACAGGATCATGATCCCAGACAGATTTCCCTCTCTCCCACAGGATGACGATCCCAGACCAGTTTCCCTATGTCCTACAGGATCCTGATCCCAGACAGATTTCCATCTCTCCTTCAGATGTGATCTCAGACAGATTTCTCCCTCTTCTACAGGATCGAGATCCCAGACAAGTTTCCCTCTCTCCTACAGGATCACAATCGCAAAGATTTCCACCTTTCCCACAGGATCACGATCCCAGACAGATTTCTCCCCCTCTCTCCCACAGGATCACGATCCCAGACAGATTTCTACCCCTCTCTCTCAAAGGATCACGATCCCAGACAGATTTCTCCCCCTCTCTCTCACAGGATCCCGAACCCAGACAAATTTGCCTCTCTCCCACAGGATCACGATCCCAGACAGATTTCCCTCTCTCCCAAAGGATCTCGATCCCAGACAGACTTCCCTCTCTCCCACAGGATCACGATCCCAGACAAATTACCCTCTCTCCCACAGGATCCTGATCCCAGACAGATTTCCCTCTCTCCTACAGGATCCTGATCCCAGACAGATTTCCCTCTCTCCTACAGGATCCTGATCCCAGACAGATTTCCCTCTCTCCTACAGGATCCTGATCCCAGACAGATTTCCCTCTCTCCTACAGGATCCTGATCCCAGACAGATTTCCCTCTCTCCCACAGGATCATGATCCCAGACAGATTTCCCTCTCTCCCACAGGATGACGATCCCAGACCAGTTTCCCTATGTCCTACAGGATCCTGATCCCAGACAGATTTCCATCTCTCCTTCAGATGTGATCTCAGACAGATTTCTCCCTCTTCTACAGGATCGAGATCCCAGACAAGTTTCCCTCTCTCCTACAGGATCACAATCGCAAAGATTTCCACCTTTCCCACAGGATCACGATCCCAGACAGATTTCTCCCCCTCTCTCCCACAGGATCACGATCCCAGACAGATTTCTACCCCTCTCTCTCAAAGGATCACGATCCCAGACAGATTTCTCCCCCTCTCTCTCACAGGATCCCGAACCCAGACAAATTTGCCTCTCTCCCACAGGATCACGATCCCAGACAGATTTCCCTCTCTCCCAAAGGATCTCGATCCCAGACAGACTTCCCTCTCTCCCACAGGATCACGATCCCAGACAAATTACCCTCTCTCCCACAGGATCCTGATCCCAGACAGATTTCCCTCTCTCCTACAGGATCCTGATCCCAGACAGATTTCCCTCTCTCCTACAGGATCCTGATCCCAGACAGATTTCCCTCTCTCCTACAGGATCCTGATCCCAGACAGATTTCCCTCTCTCCTACAGGATCCTGATCCCAGACAGATTTCCCTCTCTCCTACAGGATCCTGATCTCAGACAGATTTCCCTCTCTCCTACAGGATCACGATCACAGACAGATTACCCTCTCTCCCAAAGGATCTCGATCCCAGACAGACTTCCCTCTCTCCCACAGGATCACGATCCCAGACAAATTACCCTCTCTCCCACAGGATCCTGATCCCAGACAGATTTCCCTCTCTCCTACAGGATCTCGATCCCAGACAGATTTCCCTCTCTCCCACAGGATCACGATCCCAGACAGATTTCCCTCTCTTCCACAGGATCACGATCCCAGACAGATTTCCCTCTCTTCCACAGGATCGCGATGCCAGACAGATTTCCCTCTCTCCCACAGGATCACGATCCCAGACAGATTTCCCTCTCTCCTACAGAATCACGATCCCAGACAGATTTCCCTCTCTCCTACAGAATCACGATCCCAGACAGATTTCCCTCTCTCCTACAGAATCACGATCCCAGACAGATTTCCCTCTCTCCTACAGAATCACGATCCCAGACAGATTTCCCTCTCTCCTACAGGATCGCGATCCCAGACAGATTTCCCTCTCTCCAACAGGATCCTGATCCCAGACAGATTTCCCTCTCTCCTACAGGATCATGATCCCAGACAGATTTCCCTCTCTCCTACAGGGTCACGATCCCAGACAGATTTCCCTCTCCCCTACAGGATCATTATCCCAGAGAATTGTCCCTCCCTACTACAGGATCCTGATCCCAGACAGATTTCCCTCTCCCCTACAGGATAGCGATCCCAGACAGATTTCCCTCTCTCCTACAGGATCACGATCCCAGACAGATTTCCCTCTCTCCCACAGAATCCTGATCCCAGACAGATTTCCCTCTCTCCTACAGGATCCCGATCATAGACAGATTTCCTTCTCTCCTACAGGATCATGATCCCAGACAGATTTCCCTCTTCCCTCCAGGATCATGATCCCAGACAGATTTCCCTCTCTCCTACAGGATCATGATCCCAGACAGATTTCCCTCTCTCCTATAGGATCGTGATCCCAGACAGATTTCACACTCTCCTACAGGAACCCGATCATAGACAGATTTCCTTCTCTCCCACAGGATCATGATCCCAGACAGATTTCCCTCTCTCCTATAGGATCGTGATCCCAGACAGATTTCCCTCTCTCCTATAGGATCGCGATCCCAGACAGATTTCCCTCTCTCCTACAGGATCACGATCCCAGACAGATTTCCCTCTATCCTACAGGATCATGATCCCAGACAGATTTCACTCTCTCCTATAGGATCGCGATCCCAAACAGATTTCACTCTCCTACAGGAATCCGATCACAGACAGATTTCCCTCTCTCCCACAGGATCGTGATCCCAGAAAAATTTCCCTCTCTCCCAAAGGATCCCCATCCCGGAGAGAGTTACCCCTCTCCCAAAGGATCTCGATCCCAGACATATTTCCCTCTCTCCCACAGGATCGCGATCTTAGACATATTTCCCCTTCTACCACTGGATCATGTACCCAGACAGATTTCCCTCTCTCCTACAAGATCACGATCCCAGACAGATTTCCCTCTCTCCTACAGGATCCTGATCCCAGACAGATTTCCCTCTCTCCTACATGAGCTTGATCCCAGACAGATTTCCCTCTCTCCTACAGGATCGCGATCCCAGACAGATTTCCCTCTCTCCTACAAGATCCTGATCCCAGACAGATTTCCCTCTCTCCCACAGGATCCTGATCCCAGACAGATTTCCCTCTCTCCTACAGGATCATTATCCCAGACAGATTTCCCTCTCTCCTACAGGGTCACGATCCCAGACAGATTTCCCTCTCTCCTACAGGATCATTATCCCAGAGAGATGTCCCTCCCTACTACAGGATCCTGATCCCAGACAGATTTCCCTCTCCCCTACAGGATCATTATCCCAGAGAGATGTCCCTCCCTACTACAGGATCCTGATCCCAGACAGATTTCCCTCTCTCCCACAGGATAGCGATCCCAGAAAGATTTCCCTCTCTCCTACAGGATAGCGATCCCAGGCAGATTTCCCTCTCTCCCACAGGATCACGATCCCAGACAGATTTCCCTCTCTCCCACGGGATCGCGATCCCAGACAGATTTCCCTCTCTCCTACAGGATCCCGATCATAGACAGATTTCCTTCTCTCCCACAGGATCATGACCCCAGACAGATTTCCCTCTCCCCTACAGGATCATAATCCCAGACAGATTTCCCTCTCTCCTACAGGATCATGATCCCAGACAGATTTCCCTCTCTCCTATAGGATCGTGATCCCAGACAGATTTCACTCTCTCCTACAGGATCCCGATCATAGACAGATTTCCTTCTCTCCCACAGGATCATGATCCCAGACAGATTTCCCTCTCTCCTATAGGATCGTGATCCCAGACAGATTTCCCTCTATCCTACAGGATCATGATCCCAGACAGATTTCACTCTCTCCTATAGGATCGCGATCCCAGACAGATTTCACTCTCCTACAGGAATCCGATCACAGACAGATTTCCCTCTCTCCCACAGGATCGTGATCCCAGAAAAATTTCCCTCTCTCCCAAAGGATCCCCATCCCGGAGAGAGTTACCCCTCTCCCAAAGGATCTCGATCCCAGACATATTTCCCTCTCTCCCACAGGATCGCGATCTTAGACATATTTCCCCTTCTACCACTGGATCATGTACCCAGACAGAGTTCCCTCCCTCCTACAGGATCACGATCCCAGACAGATTTCCCTCTCTCCTACAGGATCTAGATCCCAGGCAGTATTCCCTGTCTCCTACAGGATCCCAGTCGCAGACAGATTTCTCTCTCTCCTACGGGATCATGATCCCAGACAGATTTCCCTCTCTCCTACAGGATCCTGATCCCAGACAGATTTCCCTCTCTCCTACAGGATCACGATCCCAGACAGATTTCCCTCTCTCCTACAGGAATCCGATCCCAGACAGATTTCCCTCTCTCCACCAGGGTCGCGATCACAGACAGATTTCCCTCTCTCCTACAGGATCATCATCCCAGACAGATTTCCCTCTCTCCTACAGGATCGTCATCCCAGACAGATTTCCCTCTCTCCCACAGGATCGTGATCCCAGACATATTTCCCTCTCTCCCAGAGAATCGTGATCCCAGACAGATTTCCCTCTCTACCAAAGGATCCCCACCCCGGAGAGAGTAACCCCTCTCCCAAAGGATCTCGAACCCAGACATATTTCCCTCTCTCCCACAGGATCGCGATCTGAGACAGATTTCCCCTTCAACACTGGATCATTATCCCAGAGAGATTTCCCTCTCTCCCACAGGATGACGATCCCAGACCAGTTTCCTTTTGTCCTACAGGATCCTGATCTCAGACAGATTTCCCTCTCTCCTACAGGATCACGATCCCAGACAGATTTCCCTCTCTCCCAAAGGATCTCGATCCCAGACAGACTTCCCTCTCTCCCACAGGATCACGATCCCAGACAAATTACCCTCTCTCCCACAGGATCCTGATCCCAGACAGATTTCCCTCTCTCCTACAGGATCCTGATCCCAGACAGATTTCCCTATCTCCTACAGGATCTCGATCCCAGACAGATTTCCCTCTCTCCCACAGGATCACGATCCCAGACAGATTTCCCTCTCTCCTACAGGATCACGACCCAGGTCAGATTTCCCTCTCTCCTACAGGATCACGATCCCAGACAGATTTCCCTCTCTCCTACAGGAATACGATCCCAGACAGATTTCCCTCTCTCCCACAGGATCGCGATCCCAGACAGATTTCCCTCTCACCTACAGGATCGCGATGCCAGACAGATTTCCCTCTCTCCTGCAGGATCGCGATCCCAGACAGATTTCCCTCTCTCCCACAATATCGCGATGCCAGACAGATTTCCCTCTCTCCTGCAGGATCGCGATCCCAGACAGATTTCCCTCTCTCCCACAGGAATCCGATCCCAGACAGATTTCCCTCTCTCCCACAGGATCGCGATCCCAGACAGATTTCCCTCTCACCTACAGGATCGCGATGCCAGACAGATTTCCCTCTCTCCCACAGGATCGCGATCACAGACAGATTTCCCTCTCTCCTACAGGATCGCGATCCCAGACACATTTCCCTCTCTCCTACAGGATCACGATCCCAGACAGATTTCCCTCTCTCCTACAGGATCACGATACCAGACAGATTTCCCTCTCTCCTACAGAATCACGATCCCAGACAGATTTCCCTCTCTCCTACAGGGTCGCGATCACAGACAGATTTCCCTCTCTCCTACAGAATCGTGATCCCAGACAGATTTCCCTCTCTCCCACAGGATCGTGATCCCAGACATATTTCCCTCTCTCCCAGAGAATCGTGATCCCAGACAGATTACCCTCGGTCCCAAAGGATCCCCACCCCAGAGAGAGTTACCCCTCTCCCAAAAGATCTCGATCCCATACAGATTTCCCTCTCTCCTACAGGATCCTGATCCCAGACAGATTTCCCTCTCTCCTACAGGATCACGATCCCAGACAGATTTCCCTCTCTCCCACAGGATCCTGATCCCAGACAGATTTCCCTCTCTCCCACAGGATCCTGATCACAGACAGATTTCCCTCTCTCCTACAGGATCATGATCCCAGACAGATTTCCCTCTCTCCTACAGGGTCACGATCCCAGACAGATTTCCCTCTCCCCTACAGGATCATTATCCCAGAGAGATGTCCCTCCCTACTACAGGATCCTGATCCCAGACAGATTTCCCTCTCCCCTACAGGATAGCGATCCCAGACAGATTTCCCTCTCTTCCATGGGATCGCGATCCCAGACAGATTTCCCTCTCTCCTACAGGATCCCGATCAAAGACAGATTTCCTTCTCTCCTACAGGATCATGATCCCAGACAGATTTCCCTCTCCCCTACAGGATCATGATCCCAGACAGATTTCCCTCTCTCCTACAGGATCATGATCCCAGACAGATTTCCCTCTCTCCTATAGGATCGTGATCCCAGACAGATTTCTCACTCTCCTACAGGAACCCGATCATAGACAGATTTCCTTCTCTCCCACAGGATCATGATCCCAGACAGATTTCCCTCTCTCCTATAGGATCGTGATCCCAGACAGATTTCCCTCTCTCCTATAGGATCGCGATCCCAGACAGATTTCACTCTCCTACAGGATCACGATCCCAGACAGATTTCCCTCTATCCTACAGGATCATGATCCCAGACAGATTTCACTCTCTCCTATAGGATCGCGATCCCAGACAGATTTCACTCTCCTTCAGGAATCCGATCACAGACAGATTTCCCTCTCTCCCACAGGATCGTGATCCCAGAAAAATTTCCCTCTCTCCCAAAGGATCCCCATCCCGGAGAGAGTTACCCCTCTCCCAAAGGATCTCGATCCCAGACATATTTCCCTCTCTCCCACAGGATCGCGATCTTAGACATATTTCCCCTTCTACCACTGGATCACGATCCCAGACAGATTTCCCTCTCTCCTACAGGATCCTGATCCCAGACAGATTTCCCTCTCTCCTACATGAGCTTGATCCCAGACAGATTTCCCTGTCTCCTACAGGATCGCGATCCCAGACAGATTTCCCTCTCTCCTACAGGATCATTATCCCAGAGAGATGTCCCTCCCTACTACAGGATCCTGATCCCAGACAGATTTCCCTCTCCCCTACAGGATCATTATCCCAGAGAGATGTCCCTCCCTGCTACAGGATCCTGATCCCAGACAGATTTCCCTCTCTCCCACAGGATAGCGATCCCAGAAAGATTTCCCTCTCTCCTACAGGATAGCGATCCCAGACAGATTTCCCTCTCTCCCACAGGATCACGATCCCAGACAGATTTCCCTCTCTCCCACGGGATCGCGATCCCAGACAGATTTCCCTCTCTCCTACAGGATCCCGATCATAGACAGATTTCCTTCTCTCCCACAGGATCATGACCCCAGACAGATTTCCCTCTCCCCTACAGGATCATGATCCCAGACAGATTTCCCTCTCTCCTACAGGATCATGATCCCAGACAGATTTCCCTCTCTCCTATAGGATCGTGATCCCAGACAGATTTCACTCTCTCCTACAGGATCCCGATCATAGACAGATTTCCTTCTCTCCCACAGGATCATGATCCCGGACAGATTTCCCTCTCTCCTATAGGATCGTGATCCCAGACAGATTTCCCTCTCTCCTATAGGATCGTGATCCCAGACAGATTTCCCTCTCTCCTATAGGATCGCGATCCCAGACAGATTTCCCTCTCTCATACAGGATCACGATCCCAGACAGATTTCCCTCTATCCTACAGGATCATGATCCCAGACAGATTTCACTCTCTCCTATAGGATCGCGATCCCAGACAGATTTCACTCTCCTACAGGAATCCGATCACAGACAGATTTCCCTCTCTCCCACAGGATCGTGATCCCAGAAAAATTTCCCTCTCTCCCAAAGGATCCCCATCCCGGAGAGAGTTACCCCTCTCCCAAAGGATCTCGATCCCAGACATATTTCCCTCTCTCCCACAGGATCGCGATCTTAGACATATTTCCCCTTCTACCACTGGATCATGTACCCAGACAGATTTCCCTCCCTCCACAGGATCACGATCCCAGACAAATTTCCTTCTCTCCTACATGAGCTTGATCCCAGACAGATTTCCCTCTCTCCCAAAGGATCTCGATCCCAGACAGACTTCCCTCTCTCCCACAGGATCACGATCCCAGACAAATTACCCTCTCTCCCACAGGATCCTGATCCCAGACAGATTTCCCTCTCTCCTACAGGATCCTGATCCCAGACAGATTTCCCTATCTCCTACAGGATCTCTATCCCAGACAGATTTCCCTCTCTCCCACAGGATCACGATCCCAGACAGATTTCCCTCTCTCCTACAGGATCCCGACCCATGTCAGATTTCCCTCTCTCCTACAGGATCACGATCCCAGACAGATTTCCCTCTCTCCTACAGGAATACGATCCCAGACAGATTTCCCTCTCTCCCACAGGATCGCGATCCCAGACAGATTTCCCTCTCACCTACAGGATCGCGATGCCAGACAGATTTCCCTCTCTCCTGCAGGATCGCGATCCCAGACAGATTTCCCTCTCTCCCACAATATCGCGATGCCAGACAGATTTCCCTCTCTCCTGCAGGATCGCGATCCCAGACAGATTTCCCTCTCTCCCACAGGAATCCGATCCCAGACAGATTTCCCTCTCTCCCACAGGATCGCGATCCCAGACAGATTTCCCTCTCACCTACAGGATCGCGATGCCAGACAGATTTCCCTCTCTCCCACAGGATCGCGATCACAGACAGATTTCCCTCTCTCCTACAAGATCGCGATCCCAAACACATTTCCCCCTCTCCTACAGGATCACGATCCCAGACAGATTTCCCTCTCTCCTACAGGATTACGATACCAGACAGATTTCCCTCTCTCCTACAGAATCACGATCCCAGACAGATTTCCCTCTCTCCTACAGGGTCGCGATCACAGACAGATTTCCCTCTCTCCTACAGAATCGTGATCCCAGACAGAATTCCCTCTCTCCCACAGGATCGTGATCCCAGACATATTTCCCTCTCTCCCAGAGAATCGTGATCCCAGACAGATTACCCTCGGTCCCAAAGGATCCCCACCCCAGAGAGAGTTACCCCTCTCCCAAAAGATCTCGATCCCATACAGATTTCCCTCTCTCCTACAGGATCCTGATCCCAGACAGATTTCACTCTCTCCTACAGGATCGCGATCCCAGACAGATTTCCCTCTACCCTACAGGATCACGATCCCAGACAGATTTCCCTCACTCCAACAGGATCAAGATCCCAGACAGATTTCCCTCTCTCCCACAGGATCGTGATCCCAGACAGATTACCCTCACTCCAACAGGATCACAATCCCAGACAGATTTCCCTCTCCCCTACAGGGTCGCGATCACAGACAGATTTCCCTCTCTCCTACAGGATCGCGATCCCAGACAGATTTCACTCTCTCCTACAGGATCCCGATCACAGACAGATTTCCCTCTCTCCTACAGGATCCCGATCCCAGACAGATTTCCCTCTCTCCTACAGGATCGTGATCCCAGAAAAATTTCCCTCTCTCCCAAAGGATCCCCATCCCGGAGAGAGTTACCCCTCTCCCAAAGGATCTCGATCCCAGACATATTTCCCTCTCTCCCACAGGATCGCGATCTTAGACATATTTCCCCTTCTACCACTGGATCATGTACCCAGACAGATTTCCCTCTCTCCTACAAGATCACGATCCCAGACAGATTTCCCTCTCTCCTACAGGATCCTGATCCCAGACAGATTTCCCTCTCTCCTACATGAGCTTGATCCCAGACAGATTTCCCTCTCTCCTACAGGATCGCGATCCCAGACAGATTTCCCTCTCTCCTACAGGATCCTGATCCCAGACAGATTTCCCTCTCTCCCACAGGATCCTGATCCCAGACAGATTTCCCTCTCTCCTACAGGATCATTATCCCAGACAGATTTCCCTCCCTACTACAGGATCCTGATCCCAGACAGATTTCCCTCTCCCCTACAGGATCATTATCCCAGAGAGATGTCCCTCCCTACTACAGGATCCTGATCCCAGACAGATTTCCCTCTCTCCCACAGGATAGCGATCCCAGAAAGATTTCCCTCTCTCCTACAGGATAGCGATCCCAGACAGATTTCCCTCTCTCCCACAGGATCACGATCCCAGACAGATTTCCCTCTCTCCCACGGGATCGCGATCCCAGACAGATTTCCCTCTCTCCTACAGGATCCCGATCATAGACAGATTTCCTTCTCTCCCACAGGATCATGACCCCAGACAGATTTCCCTCTCCCCTACAGGATCATAATCCCAGACAGATTTCCCTCTCTCCTACAGGATCATGATCCCAGACAGATTTCCCTCTCTCCTATAGGATCGTGATCCCAGACAGATTTCACTCTCTCCTACAGGATCCCGATCATAGACAGATTTCCTTCTCTCCCACAGGATCATGATCCCAGACAGATTTCCCTCTCTCCTATAGGATCGTGATCCCAGACAGATTTCCCTCTATCCTACAGGATCATGATCCCAGACAGATTTCACTCTCTCCTATAGGATCGCGATCCCAGACAGATTTCACTCTCCTACAGGAATCCGATCACAGACAGATTTCCCTCTCTCCCACAGGATCGTGATCCCAGAAAAATTTCCCTCTCTCCCAAAGGATCCCCATCCCGGAGAGAGTTACCCCTCTCCCAAAGGATCTCGATCCCAGACATATTTCCCTCTCTCCCACAGGATCGCGATCTTAGACATATTTCCCCTTCTACCACTGGATCATGTACCCAGACAGATTTCCCTCCCTCCTACAGGATCACGATCCCAGACAGATTTCCCTCTCTCCTACAGGATCTAGATCCCAGGCAGTATTCCCTGTCTCCTACAGGATCCCAGTCGCAGACAGATTTCTCTCTCTCCTACGGGATCATGATCCCAGACAGATTTCCCTCTCTCCTACAGGATCCTGATCCCAGACAGATTTCCCTCTCTCCTACAGGATGACGATCCCAGACAGATTTCCCTCTCTCCTACAGGAATCCGATCCCAGACAGATTTCCCTCTCTCCACCAGGGTCGCGATCACAGACAGATTTCCCTCTCTCCTACAGGATCATCATCCCAGACAGATTTCCCTCTCTCCTACAGGATCGTCATCCCAGACAGATTTCCCTCTCTCCCACAGGATCGTGATCCCAGACATATTTCCCTCTCTCCCAGAGAATCGTGATCCCAGACAGATTTCCCTCTCTACCAAAGGATCCCCACCCCGGAGAGAGTAACCCCTCTCCCAAAGGATCTCGAACCCAGACATATTTCCCTCTCTCCCACAGGATCGCGATCTGAGACAGATTTCCCCTTCAACACTGGATCATTATCCCAGAGAGATTTCCCTCTCTCCCACAGGATGACGATCCCAGACCAGTTTCCCTATGTCCTACAGGATCCTGATCTCAGACAGATTTCCCTCTCTCCTACAGGATCACGATCCCAGACAGATTTCCCTCTCTCCCAAAGGATCTCGATCCCAGACAGACTTCCCTCTCTCCCACAGGATCACGATCCCAGACAAATTACCCTCTCTCCCACAGGATCCTGATCCCAGACAGATTTCCCTCTCTCCTACAGGATCCTGATCCCAGACAGATTTCCCTATCTCCTACAGGATCTCGATCCCAGACAGATTTCCCTCTCTCCCACAGGATCACGATCCCAGACAGATTTCCCTCTCTCCTACAGGATCCCGACCCATGTCAGATTTCCCTCTCTCCTACAGGATCACGATCCCAGACAGATTTCCCTCTCTCCTACAGGAATACGATCCCAGACAGATTTCCCTCTCTCCCACAGGATCGCGATCCCAGACAGATTTCCCTCTCACCTACAGGATCGCGATGCCAGACAGATTTCCCTCTCTCCTGCAGGATCGCGATCCCAGACAGATTTCCCTCTCTCCCACAATATCGCGATGCCAGACAGATTTCCCTCTCTCCTGCAGGATCGCGATCCCAGACAGATTTCCCTCTCTCCCACAGGAATCCGATCCCAGACAGATTTCCCTCTCTCCCACAGGATCGCGATCCCAGACAGATTTCCCTCTCACCTACAGGATCGCGATGCCAGACAGATTTCCCTCTCTCCCACAGGATCGCGATCACAGACAGATTTCCCTCTCTCCTACAGGATCGCGATCCCAGACACATTTCCCCCTCTCCTACAGGATCACGATCCCAGACAGATTTCCCTCTCTCCTACAGGATCACGATACCAGACAGATTTCCCTCTCTCCTACAGAATCACGATCCCAGACAGATTTCCCTCTCTCCTACAGGGTCGCGATCACAGACAGATTTCCCTCTCTCCTACAGAATCGTGATCCCAGACAGATTTCCCTCTCTCCCACAGGATCGTGATCCCAGACATATTTCCCTCTCTCCCAGAGAATCGTGATCCCAGACAGATTACCCTCGGTCCCAAAGGATCCCCACCCCAGAGAGAGTTACCCCTCTCCCAAAAGATCTCGATCCCATACAGATTTCCCTCTCTCCTACAGGATCCTGATCCCAGACAGATTTCCCTCTCTCCTACAGGATCATGATCCCAGACAGATTTCCCTCTCTCCTTCAGGGTCACGATCCCAGACAGATTTCCCTCTCCCCTACAGGATCATTATCCCAGAGAATTGTCCCTCCCTACTACAGGATCCTGATCCCAGACAGATTTCCTTCTCCCCTACAGGATAGCGATCCCAGACAGATTTCCCTCTCTCCTACAGGATCACGATCCCAGACAGATTTCCCTCTCTCCTACAGGATCCTGATCCCAGACAGATTTCCCTCTCTCCCACAGGATCCTGATCCCAGACAGATTTCCCTCTCTCCTACAAGATCACGATCCCAGACAGATTTCCCTCTCTCCTACAGGATCCTGATCCCAGACAGATTTCCCTCTCTCCTACATGAGCTTGATCCCAGACAGATTTCCCTCTCTCCTACAGGATCGCGATCCCAGACAGATTTCCCTCTCTCCTACAGGATCCTGATCCCAGACAGATTTCCCTCTCTCCCACAGGATCCTGATCCCAGACAGATTTCCCTCTCTCCTACAGGATCATTATCCCAGACAGATTTCCCTCCCTACTACAGGATCCTGATCCCAGACAGATTTCCCTCTCCCCTACAGGATCATTATCCCAGAGAGATGTCCCTCCCTACTACAGGATCCTGATCCCAGACAGATTTCCCTCTCTCCCACAGGATAGCGATCCCAGAAAGATTTCCCTCTCTCCTACAGGATAGCGATCCCAGACAGATTTCCCTCTCTCCCACAGGATCACGATCCCAGACAGATTTCCCTCTCTCCCACGGGATCGCGATCCCAGACAGATTTCCCTCTCTCCTACAGGATCCCGATCATAGACAGATTTCCTTCTCTCCCACAGGATCATGACCCCAGACAGATTTCCCTCTCCCCTACAGGATCATAATCCCAGACAGATTTCCCTCTCTCCTACAGGATCATGATCCCAGACAGATTTCCCTCTCTCCTATAGGATCGTGATCCCAGACAGATTTCACTCTCTCCTACAGGATCCCGATCATAGACAGATTTCCTTCTCTCCCACAGGATCATGATCCCAGACAGATTTCCCTCTCTCCTATAGGATCGTGATCCCAGACAGATTTCCCTCTATCCTACAGGATCATGATCCCAGACAGATTTCACTCTCTCCTATAGGATCGCGATCCCAGACAGATTTCACTCTCCTACAGGAATCCGATCACAGACAGATTTCCCTCTCTCCCACAGGATCGTGATCCCAGAAAAATTTCCCTCTCTCCCAAAGGATCCCCATCCCGGAGAGAGTTACCCCTCTCCCAAAGGATCTCGATCCCAGACATATTTCCCTCTCTCCCACAGGATCGCGATCTTAGACATATTTCCCCTTCTACCACTGGATCATGTACCCAGACAGATTTCCCTCCCTCCTACAGGATCACGATCCCAGACAGATTTCCCTCTCTCCTACAGGATCTAGATCCCAGGCAGTATTCCCTGTCTCCTACAGGATCCCAGTCGCAGACAGATTTCTCTCTCTCCTACGGGATCATGATCCCAGACAGATTTCCCTCTCTCCTACAGGATCCTGATCCCAGACAGATTTCCCTCTCTCCTACAGGATGACGATCCCAGACAGATTTCCCTCTCTCCTACAGGAATCCGATCCCAGACAGATTTCCCTCTCTCCACCAGGGTCGCGATCACAGACAGATTTCCCTCTCTCCTACAGGATCATCATCCCAGACAGATTTCCCTCTCTCCTACAGGATCGTCATCCCAGACAGATTTCCCTCTCTCCCACAGGATCGTGATCCCAGACATATTTCCCTCTCTCCCAGAGAATCGTGATCCCAGACAGATTTCCCTCTCTACCAAAGGATCCCCACCCCGGAGAGAGTAACCCCTCTCCCAAAGGATCTCGAACCCAGACATATTTCCCTCTCTCCCACAGGATCGCGATCTGAGACAGATTTCCCCTTCAACACTGGATCATTATCCCAGAGAGATTTCCCTCTCTCCCACAGGATGACGATCCCAGACCAGTTTCCCTATGTCCTACAGGATCCTGATCTCAGACAGATTTCCCTCTCTCCTACAGGATCACGATCCCAGACAGATTTCCCTCTCTCCCAAAGGATCTCGATCCCAGACAGACTTCCCTCTCTCCCACAGGATCACGATCCCAGACAAATTACCCTCTCTCCCACAGGATCCTGATCCCAGACAGATTTCCCTCTCTCCTACAGGATCCTGATCCCAGACAGATTTCCCTATCTCCTACAGGATCTCGATCCCAGACAGATTTCCCTCTCTCCCACAGGATCACGATCCCAGACAGATTTCCCTCTCTCCTACAGGATCCCGACCCATGTCAGATTTCCCTCTCTCCTACAGGATCACGATCCCAGACAGATTTCCCTCTCTCCTACAGGAATACGATCCCAGACAGATTTCCCTCTCTCCCACAGGATCGCGATCCCAGACAGATTTCCCTCTCACCTACAGGATCGCGATGCCAGACAGATTTCCCTCTCTCCTGCAGGATCGCGATCCCAGACAGATTTCCCTCTCTCCCACAATATCGCGATGCCAGACAGATTTCCCTCTCTCCTGCAGGATCGCGATCCCAGACAGATTTCCCTCTCTCCCACAGGAATCCGATCCCAGACAGATTTCCCTCTCTCCCACAGGATCGCGATCCCAGACAGATTTCCCTCTCACCTACAGGATCGCGATGCCAGACAGATTTCCCTCTCTCCCACAGGATCGCGATCACAGACAGATTTCCCTCTCTCCTACAGGATCGCGATCCCAGACACATTTCCCCCTCTCCTACAGGATCACGATCCCAGACAGATTTCCCTCTCTCCTACAGGATCACGATACCAGACAGATTTCCCTCTCTCCTACAGAATCACGATCCCAGACAGATTTCCCTCTCTCCTACAGGGTCGCGATCACAGACAGATTTCCCTCTCTCCTACAGAATCGTGATCCCAGACAGATTTCCCTCTCTCCCACAGGATCGTGATCCCAGACATATTTCCCTCTCTCCCAGAGAATCGTGATCCCAGACAGATTACCCTCGGTCCCAAAGGATCCCCACCCCAGAGAGAGTTACCCCTCTCCCAAAAGATCTCGATCCCATACAGATTTCCCTCTCTCCTACAGGATCCTGATCCCAGACAGATTTCCCTCTCTCCTACAGGATCATGATCCCAGACAGATTTCCCTCTCTCCTTCAGGGTCACGATCCCAGACAGATTTCCCTCTCCCCTACAGGATCATTATCCCAGAGAATTGTCCCTCCCTACTACAGGATCCTGATCCCAGACAGATTTCCTTCTCCCCTACAGGATAGCGATCCCAGACAGATTTCCCTCTCTCCTACAGGATCACGATCCCAGACAGATTTCCCTCTCTCCTACAGGATCCTGATCCCAGACAGATTTCCCTCTCTCCCACAGGATCCTGATCCCAGACAGATTTCCCTCTCTCCTACAAGATCACGATCCCAGACAGATTTCCCTCTCTCCTACAGGATCCTGATCCCAGACAGATTTCCCTCTCTCCTACATGAGCTTGATCCCAGACAGATTTCCCTCTCTCCTACAGGATCGCGATCCCAGACAGATTTCCCTCTCTCCTACAGGATCCTGATCCCAGACAGATTTCCCTCTCTCCCACAGGATCCTGATCCCAGACAGATTTCCCTCTCTCCTACAGGATCATTATCCCAGACAGATTTCCCTCCCTACTACAGGATCCTGATCCCAGACAGATTTCCCTCTCCCCTACAGGATCATTATCCCAGAGAGATGTCCCTCCCTACTACAGGATCCTGATCCCAGACAGATTTCCCTCTCTCCCACAGGATAGCGATCCCAGAAAGATTTCCCTCTCTCCTACAGGATAGCGATCCCAGACAGATTTCCCTCTCTCCCACAGGATCACGATCCCAGACAGATTTCCCTCTCTCCCACGGGATCGCGATCCCAGACAGATTTCCCTCTCTCCTACAGGATCCCGATCATAGACAGATTTCCTTCTCTCCCACAGGATCATGACCCCAGACAGATTTCCCTCTCCCCTACAGGATCATAATCCCAGACAGATTTCCCTCTCTCCTACAGGATCATGATCCCAGACAGATTTCCCTCTCTCCTATAGGATCGTGATCCCAGACAGATTTCACTCTCTCCTACAGGATCCCGATCATAGACAGATTTCCTTCTCTCCCACAGGATCATGATCCCAGACAGATTTCCCTCTCTCCTATAGGATCGTGATCCCAGACAGATTTCCCTCTATCCTACAGGATCATGATCCCAGACAGATTTCACTCTCTCCTATAGGATCGCGATCCCAGACAGATTTCACTCTCCTACAGGAATCCGATCACAGACAGATTTCCCTCTCTCCCACAGGATCGTGATCCCAGAAAAATTTCCCTCTCTCCCAAAGGATCCCCATCCCGGAGAGAGTTACCCCTCTCCCAAAGGATCTCGATCCCAGACATATTTCCCTCTCTCCCACAGGATCGCGATCTTAGACATATTTCCCCTTCTACCACTGGATCATGTACCCAGACAGATTTCCCTCCCTCCTACAGGATCACGATCCCAGACAGATTTCCCTCTCTCCTACAGGATCTAGATCCCAGGCAGTATTCCCTGTCTCCTACAGGATCCCAGTCGCAGACAGATTTCTCTCTCTCCTACGGGATCATGATCCCAGACAGATTTCCCTCTCTCCTACAGGATCCTGATCCCAGACAGATTTCCCTCTCTCCTACAGGATGACGATCCCAGACAGATTTCCCTCTCTCCTACAGGAATCCGATCCCAGACAGATTTCCCTCTCTCCACCAGGGTCGCGATCACAGACAGATTTCCCTCTCTCCTACAGGATCATCATCCCAGACAGATTTCCCTCTCTCCTACAGGATCGTCATCCCAGACAGATTTCCCTCTCTCCCACAGGATCGTGATCCCAGACATATTTCCCTCTCTCCCAGAGAATCGTGATCCCAGACAGATTTCCCTCTCTACCAAAGGATCCCCACCCCGGAGAGAGTAACCCCTCTCCCAAAGGATCTCGAACCCAGACATATTTCCCTCTCTCCCACAGGATCGCGATCTGAGACAGATTTCCCCTTCAACACTGGATCATTATCCCAGAGAGATTTCCCTCTCTCCCACAGGATGACGATCCCAGACCAGTTTCCCTATGTCCTACAGGATCCTGATCTCAGACAGATTTCCCTCTCTCCTACAGGATCACGATCCCAGACAGATTTCCCTCTCTCCCAAAGGATCTCGATCCCAGACAGACTTCCCTCTCTCCCACAGGATCACGATCCCAGACAAATTACCCTCTCTCCCACAGGATCCTGATCCCAGACAGATTTCCCTCTCTCCTACAGGATCCTGATCCCAGACAGATTTCCCTATCTCCTACAGGATCTCGATCCCAGACAGATTTCCCTCTCTCCCACAGGATCACGATCCCAGACAGATTTCCCTCTCTCCTACAGGATCCCGACCCATGTCAGATTTCCCTCTCTCCTACAGGATCACGATCCCAGACAGATTTCCCTCTCTCCTACAGGAATACGATCCCAGACAGATTTCCCTCTCTCCCACAGGATCGCGATCCCAGACAGATTTCCCTCTCACCTACAGGATCGCGATGCAAGACAGATTTCCCTCTCTCCTGCAGGATCGCGATCCCAGACAGATTTCCCTCTCTCCCACAATATCGCGATGCCAGACAGATTTCCCTCTCTCCTGCAGGATCGCGATCCCAGACAGATTTCCCTCTCTCCCACAGGAATCCGATCCCAGACAGATTTCCCTCTCTCCCACAGGATCGCGATCCCAGACAGATTTCCCTCTCACCTACAGGATCGCGATGCCAGACAGATTTCCCTCTCTCCCACAGGATCGCGATCACAGACAGATTTCCCTCTCTCCTACAGGATCGCGATCCCAGACACATTTCCCCCTCTCCTACAGGATCACGATCCCAGACAGATTTCCCTCTCTCCTACAGGATCACGATACCAGACAGATTTCCCTCTCTCCTACAGAATCACGATCCCAGACAGATTTCCCTCTCTCCTACAGGGTCGCGATCACAGACAGATTTCCCTCTCTCCTACAGAATCGTGATCCCAGACAGATTTCCCTCTCTCCCACAGGATCGTGATCCCAGACATATTTCCCTCTCTCCCAGAGAATCGTGATCCCAGACAGATTACCCTCGGTCCCAAAGGATCCCCACCCCAGAGAGAGTTACCCCTCTCCCAAAAGATCTCGATCCCATACAGATTTCCCTCTCTCCTACAGGATCCTGATCCCAGACAGATTTCCCTCTCTCCTACAGGATCATGATCCCAGACAGATTTCCCTCTCTCCTTCAGGGTCACGATCCCAGACAGATTTCCCTCTCCCCTACAGGATCATTATCCCAGAGAATTGTCCCTCCCTACTACAGGATCCTGATCCCAGACAGATTTCCTTCTCCCCTACAGGATAGCGATCCCAGACAGATTTCCCTCTCTCCTACAGGATCACGATCCCAGACAGATTTCCCTCTCTCCCACAGGATCCTGATCCCAGACAGATTTCCCTCTCTCCCACAGGATCCTGATCACAGACAGATTTCCCTCTCTCCTACAGGATCATGATCCCAGACAGATTTCCCTCTCTCCTACAGGGTCACGATCCCAGACAGATTTCCCTCTCCCCTACAGGATCATTATCCCAGAGAGATGTCCCTCCCTACTACAGGATCCTGATCCCAGATTTCCCTCTCCCCTACAGGATAGCGATCCCAGACAGATTTCCCTCTCTTCCATGGGATCGCGATCCCAGACAGATTTCCCTCTCTCCTACAGGATCCCGATCATAGACAGATTTCCTTCTCTCCTACAGGATCATGATCCCAGACAGATTTCCCTCTCCCCTACAGGATCATGATCCCAGACAGATTTCCCTCTCTCCTACAGGATCATGATCCCAGACAGATTTCCCTCTCTCCTATAGGATCGTGATCCCAGACAGATTTCACACTCTCCTACAGGAACCCGATCATAGACAGATTTCCTTCTCTCCCACAGGATCATGATCCCAGACAGATTTCCCTCTCTCCTATAGGATCGTGATCCCAGACAGATTTCCCTCTCTCCTATAGGATCGCGATCCCAGACAGATTTCCCTCTCCTACAGGATCACGATCCCAGACAGATTTCCCTCTATCCTACAGGATCATGATCCCAGACAGATTTCACTCTCTCCTATAGGATCGCGATCCCAGACAGATTTCACTCTCCTTCAGGAATCCGATCACAGACAGATTTCCCTCTCTCCCACAGGATCGTGATCCCAGAAAAATTTCCCTCTCTCCCAAAGGATCCCCATCCCGGAGAGAGTTACCCCTCTCCCAAAGGATCTCGATCCCAGACATATTTCCCTCTCTCCCACAGGATCGCAATCTTAGACATATTTCCCCTTCTACCACTGGATCACGATCCCAGACAGATTTCCCTCTCCCCTGCAGGATCGCGATCCCAGACAGATTTCCCTCTCTCCCACAATATCGCGATGCCAGACAGATTTCCCTCTCTCCTACAGGATCACGATCCCAGACAGATTTCCCTCTCTCCCAAAGGATCTCGATCCCAGACAGACTTCCCTCTCTCCCACAGGATCACGATCCCAGACAAATTACCCTCTCTCCCACAGGATCCTGATCCCAGACAGATTTCCCTCTCTCCTACAGGATCCTGATCCCAGACAGATTTCCCTATCTCCTACAGGATCTCGATCCCAGACAGATTTCCCTCTCTCCCACAGGATCACAATCCCAGACAGATTTCCCTCTCTCCTACAGGATCACGACCCAGGTCAGATTTCCCTCTCTCCTACAGGATCACGATCCCAGACAGATTTCCCTCTCTCCTACAGGAATACGATCCCAGACAGATTTCCCTCTCTCCCACAGGATCGCGATCCCAGACAAATTTCCCTCTCACCTACAGGATCGCGATGCCAGACAGATTTCCCTCTCTCCTGCAGGATCGCGATCCCAGACAGATTTCCCTCTCTCCCACAATATCGCGATGCCAGACAGATTTCCCTCTCTCCTGCAGGATCGCGATCCCAGACAGATTTCCCTCTCTCCCACAGGAATCCGATCCCAGACAGATTTCCCTCTCTCCCACAGGATCGCGATCCCAGACAGATTTCCCTCTCACCTACAGGATCGTGATGCCAGACAGATTTCCCTCTCTCCCACAGGATCGCGATCCCAGACAGATTTCCCTCTCTCCTACAGGATCCTGATCCCAGAGAAATTTCCCTCTCTCCTACAGGATCCTGATCCCAGACAGATTTCCCTCTCTCCTACATGAGCTTGATCCCAGACAGATTTCCCTCTCTCCTACAGGGTCACGATCCCAGACAGATTTCCCTCTCCCCTACAGGATCATTATCCCAGAGAGATGTCCCTCCCTACTACAGGATCCAGATCCCAGACAGATTTCCCTCTCTCCCACAGGATAGCGATCCCAGACAGATTTCCCTCTCTCCCACAGGATAGCGATCCCAGACAGATTTCCCTCTCTCCCACAGGATCACGATCCCAGACAGATTTCCCTCTCTCCCACGGGATCGCGATCCCAGACAGATTTCCCTCTCTCCTACAGGATCCCGATCATAGACAGATTTCCTTCTCTCCCACAGGATGATGATCCCAGACAGATTTCCCTCTCCCCTACAGGATCATGATGCCAGACAGATTTCCCTCCCTCCAACAGGATCCTGATCCCCGAGAGATGTCCCTCCCTACTACAGGATCCTGATCCCAGACAGATTTCCCTCTCTCCCACAGGATAGCGATCCCAGACAGATTCCCTCTCTCCCACAGGATCACGATCCCAGACAGATTTCCCTCTCTCCCACGGGATCGCGATAACAAACAGATTTCCCTCTCTCCTACAGGATCCCGATCATAGACAGATTTCCTTCTCTCCCACAGCATCGCGATCCCAGACAGATTTCCCTCTCTCCCACAGGATCGCGATCCCAGACAGATTTCCTTCTCTCCCACAGGATCATGATCCCAGACAGATTTCCCTCTCTCCTATAGGATCGTGATCCCAGACAGATTTCACTCTCCTACAGGATCACGATCCCAGACAGATTTCCCTCTATCCTACAGGATCATGATCCCAGACAGATTTCACTCTCTCCTATAGGATCGCGATCCCAGACAGATTTCACTCTCCTACAGGAATCCGATCACAGACAGATTTCCCTCTCTCCCACAGGATCGTGATCCCAGAAAAATTTCCCTCTCTCCCAAAGGATCCCCATCCCGGAGAGAGTTACCCCTCTCCCAAAGGATCTCGATCCCAGACATATTTCCCTCTCTCCCACAGGATCGCGATCTTAGACATATTTCCCCTTCTACCACTGGATCATGTACCCAGACAGATTTCCCTCCCTCCACAGGATCACGATCCCAGACAAATTTCCTTCTCTCCTACATGAGCTTGATCCCAGACAGATTTCCCTCTCTCCAACAGGATCACGATCCCAGACAGATTTCCCTCTCTCCCACAGGATACCGAACCCAGACAAATTTTCCTCTCTCCTACAGGATCTAGATCCCTGGCAGTATTCCGTGTCTCCTACAGGATCCCAGTCGCAGACAGATTTCTCTCTCTCCTACGGGATCATGATCCCAGACAGATTTCCCTCTATCCTACAGGATCGCGCTCAAAGACAGATTTCCCTCTCTCCTGCAGGATCACGATCCCAGACAGATTTCTCCCCCTCTCTCCCACAGGATCATGATCCCAGACAGATTTCTACCCCTCTCTCTCACAGGATCACGATCCCAGACAGATTTCTCTCCCTCTCTCCCACAGGATCGTGATCCCAAACAGATTTCTCTCCCCTACAGGATCGTGATCCCAGACACATTTCCCTCTCTCCCACAGGATCGTGATCACAGACAGATTTCCCTCTCTCCCACAGGATCGCGATCCCAGACAGATTTCCCTCTCCTACAGGATCGCGATCCCAGACAGATTTCCCTCTCACCTACAGGATCACGATCCCAGACAGATTTCCCTCTCTCCCACAGGATCGCGATCCCAGACAGATTTCCCTCTCTCCCACAGGATCGCGATCACAGACAGATTTCCCTCTCTCCTACAGGATCACGATCCCAGACAGATTTCCCTCTCTCCTACAGGATCGCGATCCCAGACAGATTTCCCTCTCTCCCACAGGATCGTGATCCCAGACATATTTCCCTCTCTCCCAGAGAATCGTGATCCCAGACAGATTTCACTCTCTCCTACAGGATCACGATCCCAGACAGATTTCCCTCTCTCCCACAGGATCACGATCCCAGACAGATTTCACTCTCTCCTACAGGATCACGATACCAGACAGATATCCCTCTTTCCTACAGAATCACGATCCCAGACAGATTTCCCTCTCTCCTACAGGATCGCGATCCCAGACAGATTTCCCTCTATCCTACAGGAATCCGATCACAGTCAGATTTCCCTCTCTCCTACAGGAATCCGATCCCAGACAAATTTCCCTCTCTCCTTCAGGATCACGATCCCAGACAGGTTTCCCTCTCTCCTACAGGATCACGATCCCAGACAGGTTTCCCTCTCTCCTACAGGATCACGATCCCAGACAGATTTCCCTCTCTCCCACAGGATCACAATCCCAGACAGATTTCCCGCTCTCCCAAAGGATCGCGATCCCAGACAGATTTCAGTCTCTCCTACAGGATCACGATACCAGACAGATATCCCTCTCTCCTACAGAATCACGATCACAGACAGATTTCCCTCTCTCCTACAGGATCACGATCCCAGACAGATTTCCCTCTCACCCACAGGATCACGATCCCAGACAGATTTCTCCCCCTCTCTCCCACAGGATCACGATCCCAGACAGATTTCTCCCCCTCTCTCTCACAGGATCCCGAACCCAGACAAATTTCCCTCTCTCCTACAGGATCTAGATCCCTGGCAGTATTCCCTGTCTCCTACAGGATCCCAGTCGCAGACCGATTTCTCTCTCTCCTACGGAATCATGATCCCAGACAGATTTCCCTCTCTCCTTCAGGATCCTGATCCAGGACAGATTTCACTCTCTCCCACAGGATCGTGATCCCAGACAGATTTCCCTCTCTCCTGCAGGATCACGATCCCAGACAGATTTCTCCCCCTCTCTCCCACAGGATCATGATCCCAGACAGATTTCTACCCCTCTCTCTCACAGGATCACGATCCCAGACAGATTTCTCTCCCTCTCTCCCACAGGATCGTGATCCCAAACAGATTTCTCTCCCCTACAGGATCGTGATCCCAGACACATTTCCCTCTCTCCCACAGGATCGTGATCCCAGACAGATTTCCCTCTCTCCCACAGGATCGCGATCCCAGACAGATTTCCCTCTCCTACAGGATCGCGATCCCAGACAGATTTCCCTCTCCTACAGGATCGCGATCCCAGACAGATTTCCCTCTCACCTACAGGATCACGATCCCAGACAGATTTCCCTCTCTCCCACAGGATCGCGATCCCAGACAGATTTCCCTCTCTCCCACAGGATCGCGATCACAGACAGATTTCCCTCTCTCCTACAGGATCACGATCCCAGACAGATTTCCCTCTCTCCTACAGGATCACGATCCCAGACAGGTTTCCCTCTCTCCTACAGGATCACGATCCCAGACAGATTTCCCTCTCTCCTACAGGATCGCGATCCCAGACAGATTTCCCTCTCTCCCACAGGATCGTGATCCCAGACAGATTTCCCTCTCCCCTACAGGATCGCGATCCCAGACAGATTTCCCTCTATCCTACAGGAATCCGATCACAGACAGATTTCCCTCTCTCCTACAGGAATCCGATCCCAGACAAATTTCCCTCTCTCCTTCAGGATCACGATCCCAGACAGGTTTCCCTCTCTCCTACAGGATCACGATCCCAGACAGGTTTCCCTCTCTCCTACAGGATCACGATCCCAGACAGATTTCCCTCTCTCCCACAGGATCACAATCCCAGACAGATTTCCCGCTCTCCCAAAGGATCGCGATCCCAGACAGATTTCAGTCTCTCCTACAGGATCACGATACCAGACAGATATCCCTCTCTCCTACAGAATCACGATCACAGACAGATTTCCCTCTCTCCTACAGGATCACGATCCCAGACAGATTTCCCTCTCACCTACAGGATCACGATCCCAGACAGATTTCTCCCCCTCTCTCCCACAGGATCACGATCCCAGACAGATTTCTCCCCCTCTCTCTCACAGGATCCCGAACCCAGACAAATTTCCCTCTCTCCTACAGGATCTAGATCCCTGGCAGTATTCCCTGTCTCCTACAGGATCCCAGTCGCAGACCGATTTCTCTCTCTCCTACGGAATCATGATCCCAGACAGATTTCCCTCTCTCCTTCAGGATCCTGATCCAGGACAGATTTCACTCTCTCCCACAGGATCGTGATCCCAGACAGATTTCACTCTCTCCAACAGGATCATGATCCCAGACAGAACTCCCTCTCTCCAAAAGGATCACGATCCCAGACAGATTTCCCTCTCTCCTACAGGATCCTGATCCAAGACAGATTTCCCTCTCTCCTACAGGATCGCGATCCCAGACAGATTTCCCTCTCTCCTACAGGATCATGATCCCAGACAGATTTCCCTCTCTACCAAAGGATCCTGATCCCAGACAGATTTCCCTCTGCCCTACAGGATCATTATCACAGAGAGATGTCCCTCCCTACTACAGGATCCTGATCCCAGACAGATTTCCCTCTCTCCCACAGGATAGCGATCCCAGACAGATTTCCCTCTCTCCCACAGGATAGCGATCCCAGACAGATTGCCTTCTCTCCCACAGGATCACGATCCCAGACAGATTTCCCTCTCTCCCACGGGATCGCGATCCCAGACAGATTTCCCTCTCTCCTACAGGATCCCGATCATAAACAGATTTCCTTCTCTCCTACAGGATCATGATCCCAGACAGATTTCCCTCTCCCCTACAGGATCATGATCCCAGACAGATTTCCCTCTCTCCTACAGGATCGTGATCCCAGACAGATTTCACTCTCTCCTACAGGATCCCGATCATAGACAGATTTCCTTCTCTCCCACAGGATCATGATCCCAGACAGATTTCCCTCTCTCCTATAGGATCGCGATCCCAGACAGATTTCCCTCTCTCCTACAGGATCACGATCCCAGACAGATTTCCCTCTATCCTACAGGATCATGATCCCAGACAGATTTCACTCTCTCCTATAGGATCGCGATCCCAGACAGATTTCACTCTCCTACAGGAATCCGATCACAGACAGATTTCCCTCTCTCCCACAGGATCGTGATCCCAGAAAAATTTCCCTCTCTCCCAAAGGATCCCCATCCCGGAGAGAGTTACCCCTCTCCCAAAGGATCTCGGTCCCAGACATATTTCCCTCTCTCCCACAGGATCGCGATCTTAGACATATTTCCCCTTCTACCACTGGATCATGTACCCAGACAGATTTCACTCCCTCCTACAGGATCACGATCCCAGACAGATTTCCCTCTCTCCTACAGGTTCACGATACCAGACAGATTTCCCTCTCTCCTACAGAATCACGATCCCAGACAGATTTCCCTCTCTCCGACAGGATCACGATCCCAGACAGATTTCCCTCTCTCCTACAGGATCGCGATCCCAGACAGAATTCCCTCTCTCCCACAGGATTGTGATCCCAGAAAAATTTCCCTCTCTCCCAAAGGATCTCCATCCCGGAGAGAGTTACCCCTCTCGAAAGGATCTCGATCCCAGACATATTTCCCGCTCTCCCACAGGATCGCGATCTCAGACAGATTTCCCCTTCTACCACTGGATCATGATCCCAGACAGATTTCCCTCTCTCCCACAGGATGACGATCCCAGACCGGTTTCCCTATGTCCTACAGGATCCTGATCCCAGACAGATTTCCATCTCTCCTTCACATGTGACCTCAGACAGATTTCTCCCTCTTCTACAGGATCGCGATCCCAGACAAGTTTCCCTCTCCCCTACAGGATCACAATCACAGAGATTTCCACCTTTCCCACAGGATCACGATCCCAGACAGATTTCTCCCCCTCTCTCCCACAGGATCACGATCCCAGACAGATTTCTCCCCCTCTCTCTCAAAGGATCACGATCCCAGACAGATTTCTCCTCCTCTCTCCCACAGGATCGTGATCCCAGACAGATTTCCCTCTCCTACAGGATCGTGATCCCAGACAGATTTCCCTCTCTCCTAAATGATCCCGATCCCAGACAGATTTCCCTCTCCCCTACAGGATCATGATCCCAGACAGATTTCCCTCTCTCCTACAGGATCGCAATCCCAGACAGATTTCCCTCTCTCCTGCAGGATCCCGATCATAGACAGATTTCCTTCTCTCCCACAGGATCGTGATCCCAGACAAATTTCCCTCTGTCCTACAGGATCATGATCCCAGACAGATTTCCCTCTCCCCTATAGGATCGTGATCCCAGACAGATATCCCTCTCTCCGACAGGAATCCGATCCAAGACAGATTTCCCTCCCACCCACAGGATCGTGATCCCAGGAAAATTTCCCTCTCTACCAAAGGATCCCCATCCCGGAGAGAGTTACCCCTCTCCCAAAGGATCTCGATCCCAGACAGATATCCCTCTCTCCTACAGAATCACGATCCCAGACAGATTTCCCTCTCTCCTACAGGATCTCGATCCCAGACAGATTTCCCTCTCTCCTACAGGATCACGATCCCAGACAGATTACCCTCTCTCCTACAGGATCGCGATCCCAGACAAATTTCCCTCTCTCCTACAGGATCACGATACCAGACAGATTTCCCTCTTCCTTACAGGATCGCGATCCCAGACAGATTTCCCTCTCTCCTACAGAATCACGATCCCAGACAAATTTCCCTCTCTCCCACAGGATCACGATCCCAGACAGATTTCCCTCTCTCCCACAGGATGACGATCCCAGACCGGTTTCCCTATGTCCTACAGGATCCTGATCCCAGACAGATTTCCATCTCTCCTTCACATGTGACCTCAGACAGATTTCTCCCTCTTCTACAGGATCGCGATCCCAGACAAGTTTCCCTCTCCCCTACAGGATCACAATCACAGAGATTTCCACCTTTCCCACAGGATCACGATCCCAGACAGATTTCTCCCCCTCTCTCCCACAGGATCACGATCCCAGACAGATTTCTCCCCCTCTCTCTCAAAGGATCACGATCCCAGACAGATTTCTCCTCCTCTCTCCCACAGGATCGTGATCCCAGACAGATTTCCCTCTCCTACAGGATCGTGATCCCAGACAGATTTCCCTCTCTCCTAAATGATCCCGATCCCAGACAGATTTCCCTCTCCCCTACAGGATCATGATCCCAGACAGATTTCCCTCTCTCCTACAGGATCGCAATCCCAGACAGATTTCCCTCTCTCCTGCAGGATCCCGATCATAGACAGATTTCCTTCTCTCCCACAGGATCCCAGACAAATTTCCCTCTGTCCTACAGGATCATGATCCCAGACAGATTTCCCTCTCCCCTATAGGATCGTGATCCCAGACAGATATCCCTCTCTCCGACAGGAATCCGATCCAAGACAGATTTCCCTCCCACCCACAGGATCGTGATCCCAGGAAAATTTCCCTCTCTACCAAAGGATCCCCATCCCGGAGAGAGTTACCCCTCTCCCAAAGGATCTCGATCCCAGACAGATATCCCTCTCTCCTACAGAATCACGATCCCAGACAGATTTCCCTCTCTCCTACAGGATCACGATCCCAGACAGATTTCCCTCTCTCCTACAGGATCACGATCCCAGACAGATTACCCTCTCTCCTACAGGATCGCGATCCCAGACAAATTTCCCTCTCTCCTACAGGATCACGATACCAGACAGATTTCCCTCTCCCTTACAGGATCGCGATCCCAGACAGATTTCCCTCTCTCCTACAGAATCACGATCCCAGACAAATTTCCCTCTCTCCCACAGGATCACGATCCCAGACAGATTTCCCTCTCTCCCACAGGATCGCGATCCCAGACAGATTTCCCTCTCTCCTGCAGGATCACGATCACAGACAGATTTCTCCCCCTCTCTCTCACAGGATCCCGAACCCAGACAAATTTCCCTCTCTCCTACAGGATCTAGATCCCTGGCAGTATTCCCTGTCTCCTACAGGATCCCAGTCGCAGACCGATTTCTCTCTCTCCTACGGAATCATGATCCCAGACAGATTTCCCTCTCTCCTTCAGGATCCTGATCCAGGACAGATTTCACTCTCTCCCACAGGATCGTGATCCCAGACAGATTTCACTCTCTCCAACAGGATCATGATCCCAGACAGAACTCCCTATCTCCAAAAGGATCACGATCCCAGACAGATTTCCCTCTCTCCCACAGGATCGCGATCCCAGACAGATTTCCCTCTCTCCTACAGGATCCTGATCCCAGAGAAATTTCCCTCTCTCCTACAGGATCCTGATCCCAGACAGATTTCCCTCTCTCCTACATGAGCTTGATCCCAGACAGATTTCCCTCTCTCCTACAGGGTCACGATCCCAGACAGATTTCCCTCTCCCCTACAGGATCATTATCCCAGAGAGATGTCCCTCCCTACTACAGGATCCTGATCCCAGACAGATTTCCCTCTCTCCCACAGGATAGCGATCCCAGACAGATTTCCCTCTCTCCCACAGGATAGCGATCCCAGACAGATTTCCCTCTCTCCCACAGGATCACGATCCCAGACAGATTTCCCTCTCTCCCACGGGATCGCGATCCCAGACAGATTTCCCTCTCTCCTACAGGATCCCGATCATAGACAGATTTCCTTCTCTCCCACAGGATGATGATCCCAGACAGATTTCCCTCTCCCCTACAGGATTATGATGCCAGACAGATTTCCCTCACTCCAACAGGATCCTGATCCCCGAGAGATGTCCCTCCCTACTACAGGATCCTGATCCCAGACAGATTTCCCTCTCTCCCACAGGATAGCGATCCCAGAAAGATTCCCTCTCTCCCACAGGATCACGATCCCAGACAGATTTCCCTCTCTCCCACGGGATCGCGATAACAAACAGATTTCCCTCTCTCCTACAGGATCCCGATCATAGACAGATTTCCTTCTCTCCCACAGCATCGCGATCCCAGACAGATTTCCCTCTCTCCCACAGGATCGCGATCCCAGACAGATTTCCTTCTCTCCCACAGGATCATGATCCCAGACAGATTTCCCTCTCTCCTATAGGATCGTGATCCCAGACAGATTTCACTCTCCTACAGGATCACGATCCCAGACAGATTTCCCTCTATCCTACAGGATCATGATCCCAGACAGATTTCACTCTCTCCTATAGGATCGCGATCCCAGACAGATTTCACTCTCCTACAGGAATCCGATCACAGACAGATTTCCCTCTCTCCCACAGGATCGTGATCCCAGAAAAATTTCCCTCTCTCCCAAAGGATCCCCATCCCGGAGAGAGTTACCCCTCTCCCAAAGGATCTCGATCCCAGACATATTTCCCTTTCTCCCACAGGATCGCGATCTTAGACATATTTCCCCTTCTACCACTGGATCATGTACCCAGACAGATTTCCCTCCCTCCTACAGGATCACGATCCCAGACAAATTTCCTTCTCTCCTACATGAGCTTGATCCCAGACAGATTTCCCTCTCTCCAACAGGATCACGATCCCAGACAGATTTCCCTCTCTCCCACAGGATACCGAACCCAGACAAATTTTCCTCTCTCCTACAGGATCTAGATCCCTGGCAGTATTCCGTGTCTCCTACAGGATCCCAGTCGCAGACAGATTTCTCTCTCTCCTACGGGATCATGATCCCAGACAGATTTCCCTCTATCCTACAGGATCGCGCTCAAAGACAGATTTCCCTCTCTCCTGCAGGATCACGATCCCAGACAGATTTCTCCCCCTCTCTCCCACAGGATCATGATCCCAGACAGATTTCTACCCCTCTCTCTCACAGGATCACGATCCCAGACAGATTTCTCTCCCTCTCTCCCACAGGATCGTGATCCCAAACAGATTTCTCTCCCCTACAGGATCGTGATCCCAGACACATTTCCCTCTCTCCCACAGGATCGTGATCACAGACAGATTTCCCTCTCTCCCACAGGATCGCGATCCCAGACAGATTTCCCTCTCCTACAGGATCGCGATCCCAGACAGATTTCCCTCTCACCTACAGGATCACGATCCCAGACAGATTTCCCTCTCTCCCACAGGATCGCAATCCCAGACAGATTTCCCTCTCTCCCACAGGATCGCGATCACAGACAGATTTCCCTCTCTCCTACAGGATCACGATCCCAGACAGATTTCCCTCTCTCCTACAGGATCACGATCCCAGACAGATTTCCCTCTCTCCTACAGGAATCCGATCCCAGACAGATTTCCCTCTCTCCACCAGGGTCGCGATCACAGACAGATTTCCCTCTCTCCAACAGGATCATCATCCCAGACAGATTTCCCTCTCTCCTACAGGATCGCGATCCCAGACAGATTTCCCTCTCTCCCACAGGATCGTGATCCCAGACATATTTCCCTCTCTCCCAGAGAATCGTGATCCCAGACAGATTTCACTCTCTCCTACAGGATCACGATCCCAGACAGATTTCCCTCTCTCCCACAGGATCACGATCCCAGACAGATTTCACTCTCTCCTACAGGATCACGATACCAGACAGATATCCCTCTTTCCTACAGAATCACGATCCCAGACAGATTTCCCTCTCTCCTACAGGATCGCGATCCCAGACAGATTTCCCTCTATCCTACAGGAATCCGATCACAGTCAGATTTCCCTCTCTCCTACAGGAATCCGATCCCAGACAAATTTCCCTCTCTCCTTCAGGATCACGATCCCAGACAGGTTTCCCTCTCTCCTACAGGATCACGATCCCAGACAGGTTTCCCTCTCTCCTACAGGATCACGATCCCAGACAGATTTCCCTCTCTCCCACAGGATCACAATCCCAGACAGATTTCCCGCTCTCCCAAAGGATCGCGATCCCAGACAGATTTCAGTCTCTCCTACAGGATCACGATACCAGACAGATATCCCTCTCTCCTACAGAATCACGATCACAGACAGATTTCCCTCTCTCCTACAGGATCACGATCCCAGACAGATTTCCCTCTCACCCACAGGATCACGATCCCAGACAGATTTCTCCCCCTCTCTCCCACAGGATCACGATCCCAGACAGATTTCTCCCCCTCTCTCTCACAGGATCCCGAACCCAGACAAATTTCCCTCTCTCCTACAGGATCTAGATCCCTGGCAGTATTCCCTGTCTCCTACAGGATCCCAGTCGCAGACCGATTTCTCTCTCTCCTACGGAATCATGATCCCAGACAGATTTCCCTCTCTCCTTCAGGATCCTGATCCAGGACAGATTTCACTCTCTCCCACAGGATCATGATCCCAGACAGATTTCCCTCTCTCCTGCAGGATCACGATCCCAGACAGATTTCTCCCCCTCTCTCCCACAGGATCATGATCCCAGACAGATTTCTACCCCTCTCTCTCACAGGATCACGATCCCAGACAGATTTCTCTCCCTCTCTCCCACAGGATCGTGATCCCAAACAGATTTCTCTCCCCTACAGGATCGTGATCCCAGACACATTTCCCTCTCTCCCACAGGATCGTGATCCCAGACAGATTTCCCTCTCTCCCACAGGATTGCGATCCCAGACAGATTTCCCTCTCCTACAGGATCGCGATCCCAGACAGATTTCCCTCTCCTACAGGATCGCGATCCCAGACAGATTTCCCTCTCACCTACAGGATCACGATCCCAGACAGATTTCCCTCTCTCCCACAGGATCGCGATCCCAGACAGATTTCCCTCTCTCCCACAGGATCGCGATCACAGACAGATTTCCCTCTCTCCTACAGGATCACGATCCCAGACAGATTTCCCTCTCTCCTACAGGATCACGATCCCAGACAGGTTTCCCTCTCTCCTACAGGATCACGATCCCAGACAGATTTCCCTCTCTCCTACAGGATCGCGATCCCAGACAGATTTCCCTCTCTCCCACAGGATCGTGATCCCAGACAGATTTCCCTCTCCCCTACAGGATCGCGATCCCAGACAGATTTCCCTCTATCCTACAGGAATCCGATCACAGACCGATTTCCCTCTCTCCTACAGGAATCCGATCCCAGACAAATTTCCCTCTCTCCTTCAGGATCACGATCCCAGACAGGTTTCCCTCTCTCCTACAGGATCACGATCCCAGACAGGTTTCCCTCTCTCCTACAGGATCACGATCCCAGACAGATTTCCCTCTCTCCCACAGGATCACAATCCCAGACAGATTTCCCGCTCTCCCAAAGGATCGCGATCCCAGACAGATTTCAGTCTCTCCTACAGGATCACGATACCAGACAGATATCCCTCTCTCCTACAGAATCACGATCACAGACAGATTTCCCTCTCTCCTACAGGATCACGATCCCAGACAGATTTCCCTCTCACCCACAGGATCACGATCCCAGACAGATTTCTCCCCCTCTCTCCCACAGGATCACGATCCCAGACAGATTTCTCCCCCTCTCTCTCACAGGATCCCGAACCCAGACAAATTTCCCTCTCTCCTACAGGATCTAGATCCCTGGCAGTATTCCCTGTCTCCTACAGGATCCCAGTCGCAGACCGATTTCTCTCTCTCCTACGGAATCATGATCCCAGACAGATTTCCCTCTCTCCTTCAGGATCCTGATCCAGGACAGATTTCACTCTCTCCCACAGGATCGTGATCCCAGACAGATTTCACTCTCTCCAACAGGATCATGATCCCAGACAGAACTCCCTCTCTCCAAAAGGATCACGATCCCAGACAGATTTCCCTCTCTCCTACAGGATCCTGATCCAAGACAGATTTCCCTCTCTCCTACAGGATCGCGATCCCAGACAGATTTCCCTCTCTCCTACAGGATCATGATCCCAGACAGATTTCCCTCTCTACCAAAGGATCCTGATCCCAGACAGATTTCCCTCTGCCCTACAGGATCATTATCCCAGAGAGATGTCCCTCCCTACTACAGGATCCTGATCCCAGACAGATTTCCCTCTCTCCCACAGGATAGCGATCCCAGACAGATTTCCCTCTCTCCCACAGGATAGCGATCCCAGACAGATTGCCTTCTCTCCCACAGGATCACGATCCCAGACAGATTTCCCTCTCTCCCACGGGATCGCGATCCCAGACAGATTTCCCTCTCTCCTACAGGATCCCGATCATAAACAGATTTCCTTCTCTCCTACAGGATCATGATCCCAGACAGATTTCCCTCTCCCCTACAGGATCATGATCCCAGACAGATTTCCCTCTCTCCTACAGGATCGTGATCCCAGACAGATTTCACTCTCTCCTATAGGATCGTGATCCCAGACAGATTTCACTCTCTCCTACAGGATCCCGATCATAGACAGATTTCCTTCTCTCCCACAGGATCATGATCCCAGACAGATTTCCCTCTCTCCTATAGGATCGCGATCCCAGACAGATTTCCCTCTCTCCTACAGGATCACGATCCCAGACAGATTTCCCTCTATCCTACAGGATCATGATCCCAGACAGATTTCACTCTCTCCTATAGGATCGCGATCCCAGACAGATTTCACTCTCCTACAGGAATCCGATCACAGACAGATTTCCCTCTCTCCCACAGGATCGTGATCCCAGAAAAATTTCCCTCTCTCCCAAAGGATCCCCATCCCGGAGAGAGTTACCCCTCTCCCAAAGGATCTCGATCCCAGACATATTTCCCTCTCTCCCACAGGATCGCGATCTTAGACATATTTCCCCTTCTACCACTGGATCATGTACCCAGACAGATTTCCCTCCCTCCTACAGGATCACGATCCCAGACAGATTTCCCTCTCTCCTACAGGTTCACGATACCAGACAGATTTCCCTCTCTCCTACAGAATCACGATCCCAGACAGATTTCCCTCTCTCCTACAGGGTCGCGATCACAGACAGATTTCCCTCTCTCCTACAGGATCGTGATCCCAGACAGATTTCCCTCTCTCCCACAGGATCGTGATCCCAGACATATTTCCCTCTCTCCCAGAGAATCGTGATCCCAGACAGATTACCCTCTCTCCCAAAGGATCCCCACCCCAGAGAGTTACCCCTCTCACAAAAGATCTCGATCCCAGACAGATTTCCCTCTCTCCTACAGGATCCTGATCCCAGACAGATTTCACTCTCTCCTACAGGATCGCGATCCCAGACAGATTTCCCTCTCCCCTACAGGATCACGATCCCAGACAGATTTCCCTCACTCCAACAGGATCAAGATCCCAGACAGATTTCCCTCTCTCCCACAGGATCGTGATCCCAGACAGATTTCCCTCACTCCAACAGGATCACAATCCCAGACAGATTTCCCTCCCTCCCACAGGATCGCGATCCCAGACAGATTTCCCTCTCTCCTACAGGATCACGATCCCAGACAGATATCCCTCTCTCCTACAGGATCGCGATCCCAGACAGATTTCCCTCTCTCCTACAGGATCTCGATCCCAGACAGATTTCCCGCTCCCCTACAGGATCACGATCCCAGACAGATTTCCCTCTCTCCTACAGGATCGCGATCCCAGACAGATTTCCCTCTCTCCAACAGGATTGCGATCCCAGACAGATTTCCCTCTCTCCTACAGGATCGCGATCCCAGACAGATTTCCCTCTCTCCTACAGGATCGCGATCCCAGACAGATTTCCCTCTCTCCCACAGGATCGCGATCCCAGACAGATTTCCCTCTCCCCTAGAGGATCTCGATCCCAGACAGATTTCCCTCTCTCCTACAGGATCACGATCCCAGACAGATTTCCCTCACTCCAACAGGAATCCGATCACAGACAGATTTCCCTCTCCCCTACAGGATCACGATCCCAGACAGATTTCCCACTCTCCTACAAAATCACGATCCCAGACAGATTTCCCTCTCTCCTACAGGATCACGATCCCAGACAGATTTCCCTCTCTCCTACAGGATCCCGATCACAGACAGATTTCCCTCTCTCCTACAGGATCCCGATCACAGACAGATTTCCCTCTCTCCTACAGGATCCCGATCACAGACAGATTGCCCTCTCTCCTACAGGATCACGTCCCAGACAGATTTCCCTCTCTCCTACAGAATCACGATCCCAGACAGATTTCCCTCTCTCCTACAGAATCACGATCCCAGACAGATTTCCCTCTCTCCTACAGAATCGCGATCCCAGAAAGATTTCCCTCTCTCCTACAGGATCGCGATCCCAGACAGATTTCCCTCTCTCCCAAAGGATCCCCATCCCGGAGAGAGTTACCGCTCTCCCAAAGGATCTCGATCCCAGACATATTTCCCGCTCTCCCACAGAATCGCGATCCCAGACAAATTTCCCTCTCTCCTACAGGAGCGCGATCCCAGACAGATTTCCCTCCCTCCCACAGGATCGCGATCCCAGACAGATTTCCCTCTCTCCTACAGGATCACGATCCCAGACAGATATCCCTCTCTCCTACAGGATCGCGATCCCAGACAGATTTCCCTCTCTCCTACAGGATCTCGATCCCAGACAGATTTCCCGCTCCCCTACAGGATCACGATCCCAGACAGATTTCCCTCTCTCCTACAGGATCGCGATCCCAGACAGATTTCCCTCTCTCCAACAGGATTGCGATCCCAGACAGATTTCCCTCTCTCCTACAGGATCGCGATCCCAGACAGATTTCCCTCTCTCCTACAGGATCGCGATCCCAGACAGATTTCCCTCTCTCCCACAGGATCGCGATCCCAGACAGATTTCCCTCTCCCCTAGAGGATCTCGATCCCAGACAGATTTCCCTCTCTCCTACAGGATCACGATCCCAGACAGATTTCCCTCACTCCAACAGGAATCCGATCACAGACAGATTTCCCTCTCCCCTACAGGATCACGATCCCAGACAGATTTCCCACTCTCCTACAAAATCACGATCCCAGACAGATTTCCCTCTCTCCTACAGGATCACGATCCCAGACAGATTTCCCTCTCTCCAACAGGATCACGATCACAGACAGATTTCCCTCTCTCCCAAAGGATCCCCATCCCGGAGAGAGTTACCGCTCTCCCAAAGGATCTCGATCCCAGACATATTTCCCGCTCTCCCACAGAATCGCGATCCCAGACAAATTTCCCTCTCTCCTACAGGAGCGCGATCCCAGACAGATTTCCCTCCCTCCCACAGGATCGCGATCCCAGACAGATTTCCCTCTCTCCTACAGGATCACGATCCCAGACAGATATCCCTCTCTCCTACAGGATCGCGATCCCAGACAGATTTCCCTCTCTCCTACAGGATCTCGATCCCAGACAGATTTCCCGCTCCCCTACAGGATCACGATCCCAGACAGATTTCCCTCTCTCCTACAGGATCGCGATCCCAGACAGATTTCCCTCTCTCCAACAGGATTGCGATCCCAGACAGATTTCCCTCTCTCCTACAGGATCGCGATCCCAGACAGATTTCCCTCTCTCCTACAGGATCGCGATCCCAGACAGATTTCCCTCTCTCCCACAGGATCGCGATCCCAGACAGATTTCCCTCTCCCCTAGAGGATCTCGATCCCAGACAGATTTCCCTCTCTCCTACAGGATCACGATCCCAGACAGATTTCCCTCACTCCAACAGGAATCCGATCACAGACAGATTTCCCTCTCCCCTACAGGATCACGATCCCAGACAGATTTCCCACTCTCCTACAAAATCACGATCCCAGACAGATTTCCCTCTCTCCTACAGGATCACGATCCCAGACAGATTTCCCTCTCTCCAACAGGATCACGATCACAGACAGATTTCCCTCTCTCCCAAAGGATCCCCATCCCGGAGAGAGTTACCGCTCTCCCAAAGGATCTCGATCCCAGACATATTTCCCGCTCTCCCACAGAATCGCGATCCCAGACAAATTTCCCTCTCTCCTACAGGAGCGCGATCCCAGACAGATTTCCCTCCCTCCCACAGAATCGCGATCCCAGACAGATTTCCCTCTCTCCTACAGGATCACGATCCCAGACAGATATCCCTCTCTCCTACAGGATCGCGATCCCAGACAGATTTCCCTCTCTCCTACAGGATCTCGATCCCAGACAGATTTCCCGCTCCCCTACAGGATCACGATCCCAGACAGATTTCCCTCTCTCCTACAGGATCGCGATCCCAGACAGATTTCCCTCTCTCCAACAGGATTGCGATCCCAGACAGATTTCCCTCTCTCCTACAGGATCGCGATCCCAGACAGATTTCCCTCTCTCCTACAGGATCGCGATCCCAGACAGATTTCCCTCTCTCCCACAGGATCGCGATCCCAGACAGATTTCCCTCTCCCCTAGAGGATCTCGATCCCAGACAGATTTCCCTCTCTCCTACAGGATCACGATCCCAGACAGATTTCCCTCACTCCAACAGGAATCCGATCACAGACAGATTTCCCTCTCCCCTACAGGATCACGATCCCAGACAGATTTCCCACTCTCCTACAAAATCACGATCCCAGACAGATTTCCCTCTCTCCTACAGGATCACGATCCCAGACAGATTTCCCTCTCTCCAACAGGATCACGATCACAGACAGATTTCCCTCTCTCCCAAAGGATCCCCATCCCGGAGAGAGTTACCGCTCTCCCAAAGGATCTCGATCCCAGACATATTTCCTGCTCTCCCACAGAATCGCGATCCCAGACAAATTTCCCTCTCTCCTACAGGAGCGCGATCCCAGACAGATTTCCCTCCCTCCCACAGGATCGCGATCCCAGACAGATTTCCCTCTCTCCTACAGGATCACGATCCCAGACAGATATCCCTCTCTCCTACAGGATCGCGATCCCAGACAGATTTCCCTCTCTCCTACAGGATCTCGATCCCAGACAGATTTCCCGCTCCCCTACAGGATCACGATCCCAGACAGATTTCCCTCTCTCCTACAGGATCGCGATCCCAGACAGATTTCCCTCTCTCCAACAGGATAGCGATCCCAGACAGATTTCCCTCTCTCCTACAGGATCGCGATCCCAGACAGATTTCCCTCTCTCCTACAGGATCGCGATCCCAGACAGATTTCCCTCTCTCCCACAGGATCGCGATCCCAGACAGATTTCCCTCTCCCCTAGAGGATCTCGATCCCAGACAGATTTCCCTCTCTCCTACAGGATCACGATCCCAGACAGATTTCCCTCACTCCAACAGGAATCCGATCACAGACAGATTTCCCTCTCTCCTACAGGTTCACGATACCAGACAGATTTCCCTCTCTCCTACAGAATCACGATCCCAGACAGATTTCCCTCTCTCCTACAGGGTCGCGATCACAGACAGATTTCCCTCTCTCCTACAGGATCGTGATCCCAGACAGATTTCCCTCTCTCCCACAGGATCGTGATCCCAGACATATTTCCCTCTCTCCCAGAGAATCGTGATCCCAGACAGATTTCCCTCTCTACCAAAGGATCCCCACCCCGGACAGAGTTACCCCTCTCCTAAAGGATCTCGATCCCAGACATATTTCCCTCTCTCCCACAGGACCGCGATCTGAGACAGATTTCCCCTTCAACACTGGATCATTATCCCCGAGTGATTTCCCTCTCTCCCACAGGATGACAATCCCAGACCAGTTTCCCTATGTCCTACAGGATCGCGATCCCAGACAGATTTCCCTCTCTCCTACAGGATTGAGATCCCAGACAGATTTCCCTCTCTCCTACAGGATCACGATCCCAGACAGATTTCCCTCTCTCCTACAGGATCACGATCCCAGACAGATTTCCCTCACTCCTACAGGATCACTATCCCAGACGGATTTCCTCTCATCTACAGGAATACGATCCCAAACAGATTTCCCTCTCTCCTACAGGATCTCGATCCCAGACAGATTTCCCTCTCTCATACAGGATCCCGATCCCAGACAGATTTCCCTCTCTCCTACAGGATCACGATCCCAGACAGATTTCCCTCTCTCCTACAGGAATCCGATCCCAGACAGATTTCCCTCTCTCCCACAGGATCGTGATCCCAGACAGATTTCCCTCTCCCCTACAGTATCGCGATCCCAGACAGATTTCCCTCTCCCCTACAGGATCGTGATCCCAGACAGATTTCACTCTCCCCTCCAGGATCGCGATCCCAGACAGATTTCCCTTTCTCCCACAGGATCGCGATCGCAGACAGATTTCCCTCTCTCCCACAGGATCGTGATCCCAGACATATTTCCCTCTCTCCCAGAAAATCGTGATCCCAGACAGATTACCCTCTCTCCCAAAGGATCCCCATCCCGGAGAGTTACCACTCTCCCAAAAGGTCTCGATCCCAGACATATTTCCCTCTCTCCCACAGGACCGCGATCTGAGACAGATGTCCCCTTCAACACTGGATCATTATCCCCACTGATTTCCCTCTCTCCCACAGGATAATGATCCCAGACCAGTTTCCCTATGTCCTACAGGATCCTGATCCCAGACAGATTTCCAACTCTCCTTCAGATGTGATCTCAGACAGATTTCTCCCTCTCCTACAGGATCGTGATCCCAGACATATTTCCCTCTCTCCCAGAGAATCGTGATCCCAGACAGATTTCCCTCTCTACCAAAGGATCCCCACCCCGGACAGAGTTACCCCTCTCCCAAAGGATCTCGATCCCAGACATATTTCCCTCTCTCCCACAGGACCGCGATCTGAGACAGATGTCCCCTTCAACACTGGATCATTATCCCCGAGTGATTTCCCTCTCTCCCACAGGATGACAATCCCAGACCAGTTTCCCTATGTCCTACAGGATCGCGATCCCAGACAGATTTCCCTCTCTCCTACAGGATCACGATCCCAGACAGATTTCCCTCTCTCCTACAGGATCACGATCCCAGACAGATTTCCCTCTCTCCTACAGGATCACGATCCCAGACAGATTTCCCTCACTCCTACAGGATCACTATCCCAGACGGATTTCCTCTCATCTACAGGAATACGATCCCAGACAGATTTCCCTCTCCCCTACAGTATCGCGATCCCAGACAGATTTCCCTCTCCCCTACAGGATCGTGATCCCAGACAGATTTCACTCTCCCCTCCAGGATCGCGATCCCAGACAGATTTCCCTTTCTCCCACAGGATCGCGATCGCAGACAGATTTCCCTCTCTCCCACAGGATCGTGATCCCAGACATATTTCCCTCTCTCCCAGAAAATCGTGATCCCAGACAGATTACCCTCTCTCCCAAAGGATCCCCATCCCGGAGAGTTACCACTCTCCCAAAAGGTCTCGATCCCAGACATATTTCCCTCTCTCCCACAGGATTGCGATCTGAGACAGATTTCCACTTCAACACTGGATCATGATCCCACACAGATTTCCCTCTCTCCCACAGGATAATGATCCCAGACCAGTTTCCCTATGTCCTACAGGATCCTGATCCCAGACAGATTTCCAACTCTCCTTCAGATGTGATCTCAGACAGATTTCTCCCTCTCCTACAGGATCGTGATCCCAGACATATTTCCCTCTCTCCCAGAGAATCGTGATCCCAGACAGATTTCCCTCTCTACCAAAGGATCCCCACCCCGGACAGAGTTACCCCTCTCCCAAAGGATCTCGATCCCAGACATATTTCCCTCTCTCCCACAGGACCGCGATCTGAGACAGATGTCCCCTTCAACACTGGATCATTATCCCCGAGTGATTTCCCTCTCTCCCACAGGATGACAATCCCAGACCAGTTTCCCTATGTCCTACAGGATCGTGATCCCAGACAGATTTCCCTCTCTCCTACAGGATTGAGATCCCAGACAGATTTCCCTCTCTCCTACAGGATCACGATCCCAGACAGATTTCCCTCTCTCCTACAGGATCACGATCCCAGACAGATTTCCCTCACTCCTACAGGATCACTATCCCAGACGGATTTCCTCTCATCTACAGGAATACGATCCCAAACAGATTTCCCTCTCTCCTACAGGATCTCGATCCCAGACAGATTTCCCTCTCTCATACAGGATCCCGATCCCAGACAGATTTCCCTCTCTCCTACAGGATCGCGATCTCAGACAGATTTCCCTCTCTCCTACAGGATCGCGATCCCAGACAGATTTCCCTCTCTACTACAGGATCATGATCCCAGACAGATTTCCCTCACTCCTACAGGATCCTGATCCCCGAGAGATGTCCCTCTCTACTACAGGATCGCGATCCCAGACAGATTTCCCTCTCTCCTACAGGATTGCGATCCCAGACAGATTTCCCTCTCTCCCACAGGATCCTGATCCCAGACAAATTTCCCTCTCTCCTACAGGATCCTGATCCCAGACAGATTTCCCACTCTCCTACAGGATCCTGATCCCAGACAGATTTCCCTCTCTCCTACAGGATCGTGATCCCAGACATATTTCCCTCTCTCCTACAGGATTGCGATCCCAGACAGATTTCCCTCTCTTATACAGGATCATGATCCCAGACAGATTTCCCTCTCTTATACAGGATCATGATCCCAGACAGATTTCCCTGTCTCCTACAGGAACGTGATCCCAGACATATTTCCCTGTCTCCTACAGGAACGTGATCCGAGACAGATTTCCCTCTCTCCAACAGGAATCCGATCCCAGACAGATTTCCCTGTCTCCTACAGGAACGTGATCCCAGACATATTTCCCTCTCTCCCAGAGAATCGTGATCCCAGAAAAATTGCCCTCTCTCCCAAAGGATCCCCATCCCGGAGAGAGTTACCCCTCTCCCAAAGGATCTCGATCCCAGACAGATTTCCCTCTCTCCCACAGGATCACGATCCCAAACAGATTACCCTCTCTCCTACAGGATCCTGATCCCAGGCAGATTTCCCTCTCTCCTGCAGGATCCTGATCACAGACAGATTTCCCTCTCTACTACAGGATCACGATCCCAGACAGAATTCCCTCTCTCCTACAGGATCTCGATCCCAGACAGATTTCCCTCTCTCCCACAGGATCGCGATTCCAGACATATTTCCCTCTCTCCCAGAGAATCGTGATCCCAAACAGATTTCCCTCTCTCCCAAAGGATCCCCATCCCGGAGAGAGTTACCCCTCTCCCAAAGGATCTCGATCCCAGACAGATTTCCCTCTCTCCTACAGGATCACGATCCCAGACAGATTTCCCTCTCTCCTACAGGATCGTGATCCCAGACAGATTTCCCTCTCTCCTACAGGATCACGATCCCAGACAGATTTCCCTCTCTCCTACAGGAATCCGATCCCAGACAGATTTCCCTCTCTCCTACAGCGTCGCGATCACAGACAGATTTCCCTCTCTCCTACAGGAGCGCAGTCCCAGACAGATTTCCCTCTCTCCTACAGGAGCGCAATCACAGACAGATTTCCCTCTCTCCTACAGGATCACGATCCCAGACAGATTTCCCTCTCTCCTACAGGAATCCGATACCAGACAGATTTCCCTCTCTCCCACAGGATCGTGATCCCAGACATATTTCCCTCTCTCCCAGAGAATCGTGATCCCAGACAGATTTCCCCCTCTACCAAAGGATCCCCACCCCGGAGAGAGTTACCCCTCTCCCAAAGGATCTCGATCCCAGACAGATTTCCCTCTCTCCTACAGGATCGCGATCCCAGACAGATTTCCCTCTCCCCTACAGGATCACGATCCCAGACAGATTTCCCTCTCTCCTACAGGATCGCGATCCCAGACAGATTTCTCTGTCTCCTACAGGATCACGATCCCAGGCAAATTTTCCCTCTCCAACAGGATCGCGATCCCTGACAGGTTCCCCTCTCTCCCACAGGGTCATGATCTCAGACAGATTTCCCTTTCTCCTACAGGATCCCAGTCGCAGACAGATTTCCCTCTCTCCTACAGGATCACGATCCCAGACAGATTTCCCTCTCTCCTACAGGATCACGATCCCAGACAGATTTCCCTCTCTCCTACAGGATCACGATCCCAGACAGATTTCCCTCTCTCCTACAGGATCACAATCCCAGACAGATTTCCCTCTCCCCTACAGGATCACAATCCCAGACAGATTTCCCTCTCTCCTACAGGATCGTCATCCCAGACAGATTTCCCTCTCTCCCACAGGATCGTGATCCCAGACATATTTCCCTCCCTCCCAGAGAATCGTGATCCCAGACAGATTTCCCTCTCTACCAAAGGATCCCCACCCCGGAGAGAGTTACCCCTCTCCCAAGGGATCTCGATCCCAGAAATATTTCCCTCTCTCCCACAGGATCGCGATCTGAGAAGATTTCCTCTTCAACACTGGATCATTATCCCAGAGAGATTTCGCTCTCTCCTACAGGATCACGATCCCAGACAGATTTCCCTCTCTCCAACAGGATCGCGATCCCAGACAGATTTCGCTCTCTCCTACAGGATCACGATCCCAGACAGATTTCCCTCTCTCCAACAGGATCGCGATCCCAGACAGATTTCACTCTCTCCTACAGAATCACGATCCCAGACAGATTTCCTCTCTCCTACAGGATCACGATCCCAGAGAGATTTCCCTCTCTCCTACAGGATCACGATCCCAGACAGATTTCCCTCTCTCCTACAGGATCACGATCCCAGACAGATTTCCCTCTATCCTACAGGAATGCGATCCCAGACAGATTTCCCTGTCTCTTACAGGATCACGATCCCAGACAAATTTTCCCTCTCCAACAGGATCGCGATCCCTGACAGGTTCCCCTCTGTCCCACAGGGTCATGATCTCAGACAGATTTCCCTGTCTCCTACAGGATCCCAGTCGCAGACAGATTTCCCTCTCTCCTACAGAATCACGATCCCAGACAGATTTCCCTCTCTCCTACAGGATCCCAGTCGCAGACAGATTTCCCTCTCTCCTACAGAATCACGATCACAGACAGATTTCCCTCTCACCTACAGGATCGCGATCCCAGACAGATTTCCCTCTCTCCTACAGGATCACGATCCCAGACAGATTTCCCTCTCTTCTACAGGATCACGATCCCAGAAAGATTTCCCTCTCTCCCACAGGATCACGATCCCAGACAGATTTCCCTCTCTCCCACAGGATTGCAATCCCAAACAGATTTCCCTCTCTCCTACAGGATCACGATCCCAAACAGATTTCCCTCTCTCCTACAGGATCACGATCCCAAACAGATTTCCCTCTCTCCTACAGGATCATGATCCCAGACAGATTTCCCTCTCTCCCAAAGGATCATGATCCCAGACAGACTTCCCTCTCTCCCACAGGATCACGATCCCAAACAGATTTCCCTCTCTCCTACAGGATCCTGATCCCAGGCAGATTTCCCTCTCTCCTACAGGATCACGATCCCAGACAGATTTCCCTCTCTCCTATAGGATCTCGATCCCAGACAGATTTCCCTCTCTCCCACAGGATCGCGATCCCAGACAGATTTCCCTCTCTCCCACAGGATCGTGATCCCAGACATATTTCCGTCTCTCCCAGAAAATCGTGATCCCAGACAGATTTCCCTCTCTCCCAAAGGATCCCCATCCCGGAGAGAGTTATCCCTCTCCCAAAGGATCTCGATCCCTGACAGATTTCCCTCTCTCCTACAGGATCACGATCCCAGACAGATTTCCCTCTCTCCTACAGGATCGTGATCCCAGACAGATTTCCCTCTCTCCCACAGGATCACGATCCCAGACAGATTTCCCTCTCTCCTACAGGATCACGATCCCAGACAGATTTCCCTCTCTCCTACAGGATCACGATCCCAGACAGATTTCCCTCTCTCCTACAGGAATCCGATCCCAGACAGATTTCCCTCTCTCCCACAGGATCGTGATCCCAGACATATTTCCGTCTCTCCCAGAGAATCGTGATCCCAGAAAAATTGCCCTCTCTCCCAAAGGATCCCCATCCCGGAGAGAGTTGCCCCTCTCCCAAAGGATCACGATCCCAGACAGACTTCCCTCTCTCCCAAAGGATCACGATCCAGACAGATTTCCCTCTCTCCCACAGGATCACGATCCCAAACAGATTACCCTCTCTCCTACAGGATCACGATCCCAGACAGATTTCCCTCTCTCCTACAGGATCCTGATCACAGACAGATTTCCCTCTCTCCTACAGGATCCTGTTCCCAGGCAGATTTCCCTCTCTCCTACAGGATCTCGATGCCAGACAGATTTCCCTCTCTCCTACAGGATCATGATCCCAGACAGATTTCCCTCCCTACTACAGGATCGCGATCCTAGACAGATTTCCCTCTCTCCCACAGGATAGTGATCCCAGACATATTTCCCTCTCTCCCAGAGAATCGTGATCCCAGAAAAATTTCCCTCTATCCCAAAGGATCCCCATCCCGGAGAGAGTTAACCCTCTACAAAAGGATCTCGATCCCAGACAGATTTCCCTCTCTCCTACAGGATCACGATCCCAGACAGATTTCCCTCTCTCCTACAGGATCCTGATCCCAGACAGATTTCCCTCTCTCCTACAGGATCGTGATCCCAGACAGATTTCCCTCTCTCCTACAGGATCGTGATCCCAGACAGATTTCCCTCTCTCCTACACAATCATGTTCCCAGACAGATTTCCCTCTCTCCTACAGGATCGTGATCCCAGACAGATTTCCCTCTCCTACAGGATCACGATCACAGACAGATGTCCCTCTCTCCTACAGGATCGCGATCCCAGACAGATTTCCCTCTCCTACAGGATCACGATCCCAGACAGATTTCCCTCTCTCCTACAGAATCACGATCCCAGACAGATTTCCCTCTCTCCTACAGGATCCCAGTCGCAGACAGATTTCCCTCTCTCCTACAGGAATCCGATCACAGACAGATTTCCCTCTCTCCTACAGGATCGCGATCCCAGACAGATTTCCCTCTCTCCTACAGGATCACGATCCCAGACAGATTTCCCTCTCTCCTACAGGATCACGATCCCAGACAGATTTCCCTCTCTCCCACAGGATCGTGATCCCAGACATATTTCCCTGTCTCCTACAGGAACGTGATCCGAGACAGATTTCCCTCTCTCCAACAGGAATCCGATCCCAGACAGATTTCCCTGTCTCCTACAGGAACGTGATCCCAGACATATTTCCCTCTCTCCCAGAGAATCGTGATCCCAGAAAAATTGCCCTCTCTCCCAAAGGATCCCCATCCCGGAGAGAGTTACCCCTCTCCCAAAGGATCTCGATCCCAGACAGATTTCCCTCTCTCCCACAGGATCACGATCCCAAACAGATTACCCTCTCTCCTACAGGATCCTGATCCCAGGCAGATTTCCCTCTCTCCTGCAGGATCCTGATCACAGACAGATTTCCCTCTCTACTACAGGATCACGATCCCAGACAGAATTCCCTCTCTCCTACAGGATCTCGATCCCAGACAGATTTCCCTCTCTCCCACAGGATCGCGATTCCAGACATATTTCCCTCTCTCCCAGAGAATCGTGATCCCAAACAGATTTCCCTCTCTCCCAAAGGATCCCCATCCCGGAGAGAGTTACCCCTCTCCCAAAGGATCTCGATCCCAGACAGATTTCCCTCTCTCCTACAGGATCCCGATCCCAGACAGATTTCCCTCTCTCCTACAGGATCTCGATCCCAGACAGATTTCCCTCTCTCCTACAGGATCACGATCCCAGACAGATTTCCCTCTCTCCTACAGGAATCCGATCCCAGACAGATTTCCCTCTCTCCTACAGCGTCGCGATCACAGACAGATTTCCCTCTCTCCTACAGGAGCGCAGTCCCAGACAGATTTCCCTCTCTCCTACAGGAGCGCAATCACAGACAGATTTCCCTCTCTCCTACAGGATCACGATCCCAGACAGATTTCCCTCTCTCCTACAGGAATCCGATACCAGACAGATTTCCCTCTCTCCCACAGGATCGTGATCCCAGACATATTTCCCTCTCTCCCAGAGAATCGTGATCCCAGACAGATTTCCCTCTCTACCAAAGGATCCCCACCCCGGAGAGAGTTACCCCTCTCCCAAAGGATCTCGATCCCAGACAGATTTCCCTCTCTCCTACAGGATCGCGATCCCAGACAGATTTCCCTCTCCCCTACAGGATCACGATCCCAGACAGATTTCCCTCTCTCCTACAGGATCGCGATCCCAGACAGATTTCTCTGTCTCCTACAGGATCACGATCCCAGGCAAATTTTCCCTCTCCAACAGGATCGCGATCCCTGACAGGTTCCCCTCTCTCCCACAGGGTCATGATCTCAGACAGATTTCCCTCTCTCCTACAGGATCCCAGTCGCAGACAGATTTCCCTCTCTCCTACAGGATCACGATCCCAGACAGATTTCCCTCTCTCCTACAGGATCACGATCCCAGACAGATTTCCCTCTCTCCTACAGGATCACGATCCCAGACAGATTTCCCTCTCTCCTACAGGATCACAATCCCAGACAGATTTCCCTCTCCCCTACAGGATCACAATCCCAGACAGATTTCCCTCTCTCCTACAGGATCGTCATCCCAGACAGATTTCCCTCTCTCCCACAGGATCGTGATCCCAGACATATTTCCCTCCCTCCCAGAGAATCGTGATCCCAGACAGATTTCCCTCTCTACCAAAGGATCCCCACCCCGGAGAGAGTTACCCCTCTCCCAAGGGATCTCGATCCCAGAAATATTTCCCTCTCTCCCACAGGATCGCGATCTGAGAAGATTTCCTCTTCAACACTGGATCATTATCCCAGAGAGATTTCGCTCTCTCCTACAGGATCACGATCCCAGACAGATTTCCCTCTCTCCAACAGGATCGCGATCCCAGACAGATTTCGCTCTCTCCTACAGGATCACGATCCCAGACAGATTTCCCTCTCTCCAACAGGATCGCGATCCCAGACAGATTTCACTCTCTCCTACAGAATCACGATCCCAGACAGATTTCCTCTCTCCTACAGGATCACGATCCCAGAGAGATTTCCCTCTCTCCTACAGGATCACGATCCCAGACAGATTTCCCTCTCTCCTACAGGATCACGATCCCAGACAGATTTCCCTCTATCCTACAGGAATGCGATCCCAGACAGATTTCCCTGTCTCCTACAGGATCACGATCCCAGACAAATTTTCCCTCTCCAACAGGATCGCGATCCCTGACAGGTTCCCCTCTGTCCCACAGGGTCATGATCTCAGACAGATTTCCCTGTCTCCTACAGGATCCCAGTCGCAGACAGATTTCCCTCTCTCCTACAGAATCACGATCCCAGACAGATTTCCCTCTCTCCTACAGGATCCCAGTCGCAGACAGATTTCCCTCTCTCCTACAGAATCACGATCACAGACAGATTTCCCTCTCACCTACAGGATCGCGATCCCAGACAGATTTCCCTCTCTCCTACAGGATCACGATCCCAGACAGATTTCCCTCTCTTCTACAGGATCACGATCCCAGAAAGATTTCCCTCTCTCCCACAGGATCACGATCCCAGACAGATTTCCCTCTCTCCCACAGGATTGCAATCCCAAACAGATTTCCCTCTCTCCTACAGGATCACGATCCCAAACAGATTTCCCTCTCTCCTACAGGATCACGATCCCAAACAGATTTCCCTCTCTCCTACAGGATCATGATCCCAGACAGATTTCCCTCTCTCCCAAAGGATCATGATCCCAGACAGACTTCCCTCTCTCCCACAGGATCACGATCCCAAACAGATTTCCCTCTCTCCTACAGGATCCTGATCCCAGGCAGATTTCCCTCTCTCCTACAGGATCACGATCCCAGACAGATTTCCCTCTCTCCTATAGGATCTCGATCCCAGACAGATTTCCCTCTCTCCCACAGGATCGCGATCCCAGACAGATTTCCCTCTCTCCCACAGGATCGTGATCCCAGACATATTTCCGTCTCTCCCAGAAAATCGTGATCCCAGACAGATTTCCCTCTCTCCCAAAGGATCCCCATCCCGGAGAGAGTTATCCCTCTCCCAAAGGATCTCGATCCCTGACAGATTTCCCTCTCTCCTACAGGATCACGATCCCAGACAGATTTCCCTCTCTCCTACAGGATCGCGATCCCAGACAGATTTCCCTCTCTCCCACAGGATCACGATCCCAGACAGATTTCCCTCTCTCCTACAGGATCACGATCCCAGACAGATTTCCCTCTCTCCTACAGGATCACGATCCCAGACAGATTTCCCTCTCTCCTACAGGAATCCGATCCCAGACAGATTTCCCTCTCTCCCACAGGATCGTGATCCCAGACATATTTCCGTCTCTCCCAGAGAATCGTGATCCCAGAAAAATTGCCCTCTCTCCCAAAGGATCCCCATCCCGGAGAGAGTTGCCCCTCTCCCAAAGGATCACGATCCCAGACAGACTTCCCTCTCTCCCAAAGGATCACGATCCAGACAGATTTCCCTCTCTCCCACAGGATCACGATCCCAAACAGATTACCCTCTCTCCTACAGGATCACGATCCCAGACAGATTTCCCTCTCTCCTACAGGATCCTGATCACAGACAGATTTCCCTCTCTCCTACAGGATCCTGTTCCCAGGCAGATTTCCCTCTCTCCTACAGGATCTCGATGCCAGACAGATTTCCCTCTCTCCTACAGGATCATGATCCCAGACAGATTTCCCTCCCTACTACAGGATCGCGATCCTAGACAGATTTCCCTCTCTCCCACAGGATAGTGATCCCAGACATATTTCCCTCTCTCCCAGAGAATCGTGATCCCAGAAAAATTTCCCTCTATCCCAAAGGATCCCCATCCCGGAGAGAGTTAACCCTCTACAAAAGGATCTCGATCCCAGACAGATTTCCCTCTCTCCTACAGGATCACGATCCCAGACAGATTTCCCTCTCTCCTACAGGATCCTGATCCCAGACAGATTTCCCTCTCTCCTACAGGATCGTGATCCCAGACAGATTTCCCTCTCTCCTACAGGATCGTGATCCCAGACAGATTTCCCTCTCTCCTACACAATCATGTTCCCAGACAGATTTCCCTCTCTCCTACAGGATCGTGATCCCAGACAGATTTCCCTCTCCTACAGGATCACGATCACAGACAGATGTCCCTCTCTCCTACAGGATCGCGATCCCAGACAGATTTCCCTCTCCTACAGGATCACGATCCCAGACAGATTTCCCTCTCTCCTACAGAATCACGATCCCAGACAGATTTCCCTCTCTCCTACAGGATCCCAGTCGCAGACAGATTTCCCTCTCTCCTACAGGAATCCGATCACAGACAGATTTCCCTCTCTCCTACAGGATCGCGATCCCAGACAGATTTCCCTCTCTCCTACAGGATCACGATCCCAGACAGATTTCCCTCTCTCCTACAGGATCACGATCCCAGACAGATTTCCCTCTCTCCCACAGGATCGTGATCCCAGACATATTTCCCTCCCTCCTACAGGATCACGATCCCAGACAGATTTCCCTCTCTCCTACAGGATCACGATCCCAGACAGATTTCTCTCTCTCCTACAGAATCACGATCCCAGACAGATTTCCCTCTCTCCTACAGAATCCCGATCCCAGACAGATTCCCTCCTCACCCACAGGACAACCAGAGCCTATCCTTCATTGTCATTGGGTTAATAACCCTCACAGTGAGTCCATTATCATATTCACCGCAGCAGCTCATCGCCACTTTCTCAATGCCAACTAGGGATGAGCAATAAAACCGCAGCCTTGCCAGGAATGCCCACATCGTAAATGTTCTAGAGTGGAAGCACAGATGGGGCAGCTCGCGGGAGGAAGAGACCGAGAGAAAGAGTGAGGGGGTGAGAACATAAGAACCTGGAAAGGATGTGAGAAAAAGGTGGGAAAAACAGACTTCTGGTGGACAGGGCTGACCCAGATCCAATGGACGGAACAGCCTCCTTCTTTGCTACACTTGCTATGACTTTGATGGTGGTGTACTGACAGTGCCCAGTGACAGTGACGTGTCCAGAAGGTGGGTTTATTTCCAATCTCTAAGGACTAACCGATCAGAGAGATCCGTAACACACAGGGTCCCATTGTTAAACTCCGTTCCCCACCAGCAACCCACCCCCCCCCGACCCACCCAACCCACTCGGGTTGTGAGTCTCTTACCTGCTTTGCCCGTTCCTCCTGTTGGATCAGGATGGCTGCCTGCTGCTGTGCCAGTTTGAGCCTCTCCTCCTCAGACAGGGTGGAAGGGTCCACCGAGGGCATGTGGAGACGGGGGCCCATTCCGGGCGGGACAACCCCCATGGGGAAGCCCATCTGCATACCGGGAGGAGGGGGCATGCGGGGCACCCCCATTGTCCGAGGGGGCAACTGCATGCCAGGAACCTGCCGAAGGGGAAAAGGAAACGGCATAAGTGTCAAAGTAGCGGGGTGTCTGTGTGCAGGAGGCAGAAGGCGAGCGGGGACAGTGCAGTGAATTTTCTAAGAACAAACAGTGGGTCCTGGGAGCAAAACATTGATGTTTCTCTCTCTCGATTCATGCAGGCTCCTCCCTGGTGTCACAGACACAGACTCCCTTACTTGAATTGGACAGCACAGAACTTCCATTAATCAGCTTCATGGGGATAGAAATCGGTGTTGGGGGGGGCGGAGAGAGTTAGGACGCTTGGGGAGAGAAAGAGGGCTGCTTCAGTTCAATAAACATTCCAATCTCTAACCCAGAGCTTCCCAATGTGACCCATTCTAACACTAGATCAGTAAAGTGACTCCCTGCAAAAGGCAGCAGCAACCTTCAGTAAATAATTAATAAAAACTTGTAAATATGAAAATCTGCATTCTAATCAGGGAAGCCACTTTAACTTTGTAAAAACATTCTTAATTCAGGTATTTATGCAGGTTTCAGTCAAGCACTCTGTATTCCCCAACAGAAAACTCAGTGAAGACTCCCTCCTCCCACTCCCTGGCCCAGGGCGGTAGTGTGTGTCCCACTTCACTCCGCCCGCAATAAAGATGGCAGTGCATGTGTCCCGCTTCACTCCGCCCGCAATAAAGATGGCAGTGTGTGTGTCCCGCTTCACTCCGCCCCCAATAAAGATGGCAGTGCGTGTGTCCCGCTTCACTCCGCCCCCAATAAAGATGGCAGTGTGTGTCCCACTTCACTCCGCCCCCAATAAAGATGGCAGTGGGTGTCCCACTTCACTCCACCCCCAATAAAGATGGCAGTGTGTCTCACTTCACTCTGACCATTATAAAGATGGCAGTGTGTGTGTCCCGCTTCACTCCGCCCCCAATAAAGATGGCAGTGTGTGTCCCACTTCACTCTGCCCCCAATAAAGATGGCAGTGTGTGTGTCCTGCTTCACTCTGCCTCGTATGAAGGTGGCAATGCGTGTGTCCCACTTCACTCCGCCCCCAATAAAGATGGCAGTGCGTGTCCAGTTTCACCCCGCCCCCAATAAAGATGGCAGTGTGTGTCCTGCTTCAATCCGGCCCCAATAAAGATGGCAGTGTGTATGTCCTACTTCACTCCGCCCCCCAATAAAGATGGCAGTGCGTGTGTACTGCTTCATTCCGCCCCTATAAAGATGGCAATGCGTGTGTAACTTCACTCCACCCCCTATAAAGATGGCAGTGTGTGTCTTGCTTCACTCCGCCCCCTATAAAGATGGCAGTGTGTCCAGCTTCACTCCACCCCTATAAAGATGGCAGTGTGTGTCCCGCTTCATTCTGCCCCCAAGAAAGATGGCAGTGTGTGTCCCGCTTCACTCCGCCCCCTATAAAGATGGCAGTGTGTGTCCCGCTTCATTCTGCCCCCAAGAAAGATGGCAGTGTGTGTCCCGCTTCACTCCGCCCCCTATAATGATGGCAGTGTGTGTGTCCTGCTTCACTCCGCCCCCTATAAAGATGGCAGTGCGTGTCCCACTTCACTCCGCCTCTGATAAAGATGGCAGTGCGTGTGTCCTGCTTCACTCCACTCCCTATAAAGATGGCAGTGCATGTCCCACTTCACTCCGCCACCTATAAAGATGGCAGTGTATGTCTCACTTCACTCCGCCCCTATAAAGATGGCTGGGCGTGTCACACTTCACTCAGCCCTCTATAAAGATGGCAGTGCATGTCCCGCCTCACCCCGCCCCTGTAAAGATGGCAGCGTGTGTCCCACTTCACTCCGCCCCCTATAAAGATGGCACTGAGTGCATCTCACTTCATTCCGCCCCCAGAAAGATGGCAGTGAGTGCGTCTCACTTCATTCCGCCCCCTATAAAGATGGCAGAGCTTGTCCCACTTCACTCCGCCCCCTAAAAAGATGGCAGTGCTTGTGTCCCATTTCACTCCGACCCCAATAAAGATGGCAGTGCGCGTCTCACCTCACTCCGCCCCCAATAAAGATGGCAATGCGTGTACTGCCTCACTCCGCCCCCTGTAAAGATGGCAGTGCATGTGTCCTGCTTTACACTGACCCCTATAAAAATGGCAGTGTGTGCGTCCTGCTTTACCCTGACCTCTATAAAGATGGCAGTGTGTGTGTCCTGCTTCACTCCACCCCCTATAAAGCGGGCAGTGTGTGTGTCCTGCTTCACTCCGCCCCTATAAAGATGGCAGTGTGTGTCTTGCTTCACTCCACCCCCTATAAAGATGACAGTGTGTGTCCTGCTTCACTCTGACCCCTATAAAGCGGGCAGTGTGCGTGTCCTGCTTCACTCTGCCCCCTATAAAGATGGCAGTGTGTGTGTCTTGCTTCACTCCACCCCCTATAAAGATGGCAGTGTGTGTGTCCTGCTTCAATCCGGCCCCTATAAAGATGGCAGTGTGTGTCCTGCTTCAATCCGCCCCCTATAAAGATGGCAGTGCGTGCCCCGCTTCACTCCACCCCTTATAAAGATGGCAGTGCGTGTCTCACTTCACTCCGTCCCCTATAAAGATGGCAGTGCGTGTCTCACTTCACTCCGCCCCCTATAAAGATGGCAGTGCATGTCTCACTTCACTCTGCCCCCAATAAAGATGGCAGTGCGTGTCCCGCTTCACTCCGACCCTATAAAGCGGGCAGTGTGTGTGTCCTGCTTCACTCCGCCCCCTATAAAGATGGCAGTGTGCGTGTCCTGCTTCACTCCGCCCCCTATAATGATGGCAGTGTGTGTCTCTTCACTCCGCCCCCTATAAAGCGGGCAGTGTGTGTGTCCTGCTTCACTCCGCCCCCTATAAAGATGGCAGTGTGTGTGTCCTGCTTCACTCCGCCCCCTATAAAGATGGCAGCGCGTGTCCCGCTTCACCCTGACCCCTACAATGATGGCAGTGTGTGTGTCCTGCTTCACTCTAACCCCTATAAAGATGGCAGTGCGGGTCCTGCTTCACTCTGACCCCTATAAAGATGGCAGTGCGTGTGTCCTGCTTCACTCCGCCCCCTATAAAAATGGCAGTGTGTTTGTCCTGCTTCACTCCACCCCTATAAAGATGGCAGTGCGTGTCCAGTTTCACCCTTCCCGCCTATAAAGATGGCAGTGCGTGTCTCACTTCACTCTGACCCCATAAAGATGGCAGTGCGTGTCCCACTTCACTCCGCCCCCTATAAAGATGGCAGTGCGTGTCCAGATTCACTCCGCCCCCTATGAAGATGGCAATGCATGTCCCACTTCACTCCGCCCCACTATAAAGATGGCAGTGCGTGTGTCCCACTTCACTCTGCCCCCTATAAAGATGGCAGTGAGTCTCACTTCACTCCGCCCCCTATAACGATGGCACAGTGTGTCTCACTTCACTCCACCCCCTATAAAGATGGCAGTGCGTGTCTCGCTTCACTCCGCCCCACTATAAAGATTGCAGTGCGTGTGTCCCACTTCACTCTGCCCCCTATAAAGATGGCAGTGAGTCTCACTTCACTCCGCCCCCTATAATGATGGCACTGTGCGTCCCACTTCACTCTGCCCCCTATAAAGATGGCAGTGATTGTCTTGCTTCACTCCACCCCCTATAAAGATGGCAGTGCGTGTCTCACTTCACTCCACCCCCTATGAAGATGGTAGTGCATGTCCCACTTCACTCCGCCCCCTATAAAGATGGCAGTGTGTGTCCCACTTCACTCCGTCCCCTATGAAGATGGCTGTGCATATCCAGTTTCACTCTGCCCCTATAAAGATGGCAGCGTGCGTCCAGTTTCACTCCTCCCGCCTATAAAGATGGCAGTGTGTGTGTCCTGCTTCACTCCGCCTGCCTATAAAGATGACAGTGCGTGTCCCACTTTACTCCGCCCCCTATAAAGATGGCAGTGTGCGTCCAGTTTCACTCCTCCCGCCTATAAAGATGGAAGTGTGTCCTGCTTCACTCCGCCTGCCTATAAAGATGGCAGTGCGTGTCCCACTTTACTCCGCCCCCTATAAAGATGGCAGTGCGTGTCCCACTTCACTCCACCCCCTATAAAGATGGCAGTGCGTGTCCCACTTCACTCCGCCCCCTATAAAGATGGTAGTGCGTGTCCAGTTTCACTCTTCCCGCCTATAAAGATGGCAGTGCATGTCCCACTTCACTCCGCCCCATATAAAGATGGCAGTGCATGTCGCACTTCACTCCGCCCCCTATAAAGATGGCAGTGTGTGTCCCACTTCACTCCGCCCCGATAAAGATGGCAGTGTGTGTCCTGCTTCATTCCGCCCCCTATAAAGATGGCAGTGCGGGTCCCACTTCACTCCGCCCCATATAAAGATGGCAGTGCATGTCCCTCTTCACTCCGCCACCTATAAAGATGGCAGTGCGTATCCCACTTCACTCCGCCCACTATACAGATGGCAGTGCGTGTCCAGTTTGACTCCGCCCCAATAAAGATGGCAGTGTGCGTCCAGTTTCACTCCTCCCGCCTATAAAGATGGCAGTGTGTGTGTCCTGGTTCACTCCGCCCCCTATAAAGATGGCAGTGCGTGTCCAGATTCACTCCGCCCCTATAAAGATGGCAGTGCGTGCCCAGATTCACTCCACCCCCTATAAAGATGGCAGTGCATGGCCCACTTCACTCTGCCCCCTATAAAGATGGCAGTGCTTGTGATTCACTTCACTCCGCCCCCTATAAAGATGGCAGTGCGTGTCCAGATTCACTCCGCCCCTATAAAGATGGCAGTGCGTGTCCAGTTTCACTCCTCCCGCCTATAAAGATGGCAGTGTGTGTGTGTCCTGCTTCACTCCGCCCCCTATAAAGATGGCAGTGCGTGTCCCGTTTCAGTCCGCCCCCTATAAAGATGGCAGAGCGTGTCTCACTTCACTCCACCCCCTTTAAAGATGGCAGTGCGTGTCCAGATTCACTCCACCCCCTATAAAGATGGCAGTGCGTGTCCCACTTCACTCCACCCCCTATAATGATGGCAGTGCTTGTGTCCCTCTTCACTCCGCCCCCTATAAAGATGGCAGTGCGTGTCCCACTTCACTCCGCCCCCTATAAAGATGACAGTGCGTGTCCCACTTCACTCCACCCCCTATAATGATGGCAGTGCTTGTGTCCCTCTTCACTCCGCCCCCTATAAAGATGGCAGTGCGTGTCTCACTTCACTCCGCCCCCTATAAAGATGGCAGTGCATGTCTCACTTCACTCCGCCCCCTATAAAGATGGCAGTGCGTGTCCCTCTTCACTCCGCCCCCTATGAAGATGGCAGTGCATGTCCCACTTCACTCCGCCCCCTATGAAGATGGCAGTGCGTGTCTCCCGCTTCACTCTGCCCCCTATAAAGATGGCAGTGAGTCTCACTTCACTCCGCCCCCTATAATGATGGCAGTGTGTGTCTCACTTCACTCCGCACCCTACAAAGATGGCAGTGCATGTGTCCTGCTTCACTCCGCACCCTACAAAGATGGCAGTGCGCGTGTCCTGCTTCACTCCGCACCGTACAAAGATGGCAGTGCGTGTGCCCCGCCTCACTACGCCGTCTATAAAGATGGCAGTGCGTGGTCCCGCTTCACTCCGCCCCCTACAAAGATGGCAGTGCGTGGTCCTGCTTCACTCCGCCCCCTATAAAGATGGCAGCCATGTAAATGTCCTGCTCACATCGCCCCCTATAAAGATGGTGGCCAATAGGCTGAGCCCATCACCAGATGCTCCGTAGATGCTGCTCTCTCAATGCACAGGTGGGGTGTAGCCTATTTGGGGGGTACACAAGATGCCCATGAAGCCTGCCCGCTCAGCTGTTGGGTACAATCACAGAGAGAATGAGAGCGAGAAGCAGGGGAAGAGCCGGGGCCAGATCCCACCTGGACCTCAGTCCTGGAGAAGCGGACAGCTTGAAGCTCCCATCCGTTGTTTCTGCAAAACCCATGGTTTGGGAAGCGCTGCTCTAACACCCACCCACCATGTTCAGCTTACCTGCCCCGGCAGCGGTGGCATTGGGTGGCCCTTATCCATGTCATCACCCCGCAGGGGTCGGGTCAAGGCAACTCCATTCTGTAAAGACAAGAGGCAGGGAGCAGGTGGTGAGGCACAGGTCACTGAGAGCTGCCATTAGACATCTCGCCAAGTCAAGGCTCAATAATTCAACCCAGCTAACCAGAGCTGGTCACGGGGCAAAAGGCCAGCCTCAGAGCACCCCAGCAAGGAAATATGTACAGGAACACCATTTAGCATGAATGCTTAAAGCATAACTTGTGTGTCAAAGCTCAAAAAAGGCAGAGGGTTTCATTAACTGTCTTGAGGGAATGCTTAGGAAGACAAGCCATTAATAAAACTCCTGCTCAAAATGTTCAGAGAACAATGAGATCCGGAAGTCTTGTTTGAGAGATTAATAATTAACGATGTTTATATAATTGATGAGGGCCTGGGAAGGATACCCCTGACAGAGTGGAGGCTGAGAGGATGTTTGTCCCTCGTGGGGGAATCTAGAACAAGGGGGGCTCGCTTTCAAAATGAGGGGTCTCCTATTGAAGATGGAGATGAGGAGGAATTTCTTCTCTCAGAGGGTGGTCAGTCTGTGGTATTGAAGATGGGGGTGGGTGTGGTCTGATAGCAAACTGGAGTTGAGACAATCAGATCAGCCTTGATCTTACTGAATGGCAGAGCAGTCTCGAGGGGCTGAATGGCCTACCCCTGCTCCTAATCCCTTTGTGTTCTTAAATTTCAAGGGTGAGTTGGGGAGCTCAAAGGACAGAGAAACAGAAAGGCTGGACCCTGTTTGATACAGAGTGAACACTTCACTGGATTCGATTTACTCCACCAGCACCTGCCTCGTGCTGTGTGACAATGTCATAGGAACACACAATAGTGACAGGAGGAGGAGATAACCATTCATCTCACAGTGAACCTCCGGGTGAAGGAGGCTGACCAATTGCTGATTCTCTCAGGTCTGGAACACCAACCTGCCCACATCCCACCCCCTCCCAAAAGACGGAGCATCAACTGGAGCTTTCACGTGGTGAGAGAACATGCAGCACAGAATCAGGCCATTCGGTCCATCTGCTGGACTGGTTCTGCTCCACTCAAACCTCCTCCCACCCCCTCTCCACCTTCCCCCATCACCATATCCTTCTACTCCTTTCTCCCTCATGTGTTTATCCAGCTTCCCCCTAAAATGTATCGATACTATTCACCTCGACCACTCCCTGTGGGAGCGAGTCCCACATTCTCCCCACTCTCTGGGTGAAGACGTTTCTCCTGAGTTCCCAGTCGGATTTATTAATGACTGTCTTATATCGATGGGCCCCTAGTTCTGGTCTCCCTCTACAAGTGGGGGTATCTCCCTAACTTTATTGAACCTGTTTGTTCACTTGGGGTTGCTGATACAGAGGAAACAGTGGGACTCTCCAGCTCTGGGTCACAAGAGACAGGAACAGGAGAAGGCCATTTGGCCTATCCAGTCTGCCCTGCCATTCAATACAATTATGGCTGATCTTGGACTTCAACTCCATTTTCCTGCCCACTCTCCATACCCCTTCATTCCCTTAGCACCCAAAAGTCTATCCCTATCAGTCTTGACAGCATTTAACAATGGAGCATCCACACTCTCTGGGCTAGAGAATTCCAAAGACCCCCAACCCTCCAAGTGAAGAAATTTCTCCTCATCTCAGTCCAAAACGATCGGCCCCCTTATCGTGTGTTTTAGATTCCCCGAGCAAGGGGAAACACCCTCTCCGTGTCGATCCTGTCAAGCCCCATCAGAGCTAACAGCAAGCTGGTGTCAATGTCAGCGAGGAGGTTACTGGCTCCTGGAAGGCATGGCTCCACTCACCTGCAAGCTGTAGTTCTGCAGCCGTTCAATAAGCTCTTCTCGTACACCTTTAAGAACAGAAGACACAGATAATACAGGACCTGGTGGTCACAGTGCACAAAGAGACCACAACAGATAATACTTCATTTTAAATCACTGCAATATCCTTCCACACCCTTCTCTCCCAAGTAATTATCTTGCTTTCCCTAGAAGCATCAGTACTTCACTCAGTTACAGTGCTACAATCTCTAGTGTTTACACAGAGTAAGGAATCTTTCTGCTGTGCCATCAGTTTGTGGGAGGCCATATAACCCTCGAACCATGTTGGACTACCCCCACCCCCATGGCCACAGTTAGGGAAGGAGTGCTCGTTCCTGTCAGTCTATTAATCAGCTCCAGAATCCTTGCAATAATTTTCACTTTCCCCCAACTGAATGCCTACAGTGCGATGGGAGGGTCTCACAGGGACGTTCCTGCAGGATTTCAGCTATCCTTCTAATACTGATGGCTCAGCAAGTGGGATAGCCGACTGCTCAGGTTTCATCACTTGACACGGGCTGGGGAATTTACAGAGCAGAATGCAGAATTGAAATAGAACAGGGAAGGCGAGGGGTTTAAAAACAAGAACATCTTGGCTCCAATGTTCAAATGGAACCAGCTGGAGGCAGCAGCAACTTCAGAACTTCAAAGAGGTTGTGTTAATAGTCCAGGCAGTGATCTCAATCAGAGAGCACCCAAAGCCCGAACACATCCTCTCCAGGTGATCGCTGATCTGCGATCTACTTCCAGGTGGGCAACGAGGGATTTTCAAATCTTATCCAAGGCAGGAAACGTGGGAATCAGACACAATCCAATTAACTGTCAGGACAGGCTCGAGAGGGGCTGAATGGCCTCCTCCTCTTCCTAATGTCACTATAACTGAATTATGCAAGGGTCACAGGCAGTACCCACAACTACACAGAATTCATTTATTTTGCGCCTCATCACATTATTAGCACAGGTCAAATCCACTTCACTATACAACCAATCCTTTTCTGGAATGTTAAACTTGACTACTTTTTATATTCATTCACAGGATGTGGGCATCACTGGCTGGGCCAGCATTTATTGCCCATTCCTAATTGCCCCTTGAGAAGGTGGTGGTGAGCTGCCTTCTTGAGCCACTGCAATCCATGCGGTGTAGGTACACCCACAGTGCTGTTAGGGAGGGAGTTCCAGGATTTTAACCCAGCGACAGTGAAGGAACGGTGATATACTTCCAAGTCAGGATGGTGAGTGACTTGGAGGGGAACTTGCAAGTGGTGGTGTTCCCATCTATCTGCTGCCCTTGTCCTTCTAGATGGTAGCGGTCGTGGGTTTGGAAGGTGCTGTCTAAGGAGTCTTGGTGAATTCCTGCAGTGCATCTTGTAGATGGTACACACACTGCTGCTACTGTGCGTTGGTGGTGGAGGGAGTGAATGTTTGTGGATGGGATGCCAGTCAAGTGGGGCTGTTTTGTCCTGGGCAGTGTTGAGCTTCTTGAGTGTTGTGGGAGCTGCACTCATCCAGGCAAGTGGGCAGTATTCCATCACATTCCTGACTTGTGCCTTGTAGATGGTGGACAGGCTTTGGGGAGTCAGGAGGTGAGTTACCAGCTGCAGGATTCCCAGCCTACTAATGACCCAAAGATATCGGTTCTAATCCCACAACAGCAGCTTAAATTCAGTTAATAAATCTGGAATTGAAAACTAGTCTCAATGATGGTGACCATGAAACTGTCATCAATTGTTGTAAAATCCCATCTGGTTCACTAAAGTCCTTTAGGGAAGGAAATCTGCCATCCTTACCCGGTCTGGCCTACATGTGACTCCAGACCCACAGCAACGTGGGTGACTCCGGCCCTCTGAAATGGCCAAGCAAACCACTCAGTTGTATACAAGGCACCGGCTCACCATCACCTTTCCAAGGGGTATTGCAAAAGGAAATCATGTTTGACTAATTTATTAGGGGTCTTTGAGGAGGTAATAAACAACGTGGATGAAGGGGAACCCGTGGTGGTGGATTGCCAGCGGCTACTTGCCAAGGTACCACGTCAAAGGTTACTACACAAAATAAGAGCTCATGATGTAGGGGGTAACACCTTAGCTAACCAATCCTCTGTCCATGTTAACAGAGTCGGCATAAATAGGGTCGGCAACACAAGAAACAGGAGAAGACCATTCGGCCCATCGAACCTGCTCCACCATTCAATACGATCACGGCTGATCTTGGGCTTCAACTCCACTTTCCTGCCTGCTCCACATATCCCAGTATTCCCTTAAAGACACCAAACATCTGTCTATCCCGGCCTTAAATATACGCAACGATGGAGCATCCACAATCCTCTGGGATAGAGAATTCCAAAGATTCACAACTCTGAGTGAAGAGATTTCCCCACATCTGTCCAAAATGATCGGCCCCTTATCCTGAGACTGGGCTCCCGTGTTTTAGATTCTCCGACCAGCGGGAACAATCTCCCAGCACCCGCCCTGTCACATCCCCTTCAGAATCCTGTAGGTTTCAGTCAGATCCCCTCTCATTCTCCGAAACTCCAGAGAAAAGAAACCCGATTTACTCAGCCTCTCATCATAGGACAGCCCCTCACCCCAGGGACCAATCCAGTGAACCTTCACTGTATCGCCTCCAGTGTAAGTATATCCTTCCTTAAATGTGGAGACCAAAACTGCACACACAATATTCCAGATGTGAACTCACCAAAACCCTGTACAACGGAGCAAGAATTCCTTATTCCCATACTTCAATCCCCTTGCAATAAAGGCCAATGTGCCATTGACCTTTTTAATCACTTGCTGCACCTGCAGGCTAACTTTCTGCATTCCCTGTACAAGCACACCCAAGTCTCTTTCAACATCAACACTCACAAGTTTCTCGTCTTTTAACAAATGTTCTGTTTTTCTATTCTTATGACCAAAGTGAATAACCTCACACTTCCTTACATTATACTCCATTTGCCATCTTGTTGCCCAGTCACTCAAACTCTCTATAACCCTTTGCAGCCTCTCTGTGTCCTCCCCACAGCTTACCTTTCCCCCTAGCTTTGTATCATCAGCAAACTTGGATACCCTACTCTCTGTCTCTTCATCTAAGCCATTAATATGGATTGTAAATAACTGATCCTTGTGGCACTCCACTGCCTGCTGACTTGAAAAAGCCCCATTTATGCTCGTTCTCTGCTTTCTATCCATTAGCCAATCCTCTATCCATGCTAAAATATTACCCACCATCTCCAAGAGTCCTTATCTTGCCCATTAACCTTTTGTGTGGCATCTTATCGAAAGCCTTTTGGAAATCCAGGTATACAACATCTACTGGTTCCCCTTTATCCAGCCTATAAGTTACATCCTCAAAAAACTCCAATAAATGTGTTAAATAGGACTGCTCCTTAGTAAAACCATACTGATTTCGTCTAATCATACTATGTTTTACTAAGTGCATTGTTAAGGCTTCCTTAAAAGTGGCAAGTTGTCATGAGTTGAGTGTCACAGGGATCGGTGCTGGGGCCTCATCTATTTACAATTTATATCAATGACTTGGATGAAGGGACCAAATGTAAGGTTGTGAAACTTACTGATGACACCAAGATCGATAGGAAAGTAAGTTGTGAAGAGGACATAAAGAGGCTGCAAAGGGACATCGATGGGTTAAGTGAACAGGCAAAAATTTGGCAGGTGGAGTACGATGTGAGAAAATGTGAATCTATCCACTTTGGCAGGTAGAATAGAAAAACAGCAAATTATTTAAATGGAGAGAAATTGCAGAACTATGAGGTACAGAGGGATCTGGGTGTCCTGATACATGAATCAGGGAAAGTTAGTATGCAGAGATTAGGAAGGCAAATGGGATGTTGTTGTTTATTCCAAGGGGAATGGAATATAAAGACCATAAGACATAGGAGCAGAAATTAGGCCATTCGGCCCATCGAGTCTGCTCCGCCATTCAATCATGGCTGATAAGTTTCTCAACCCCATTCTCCCGCCTTCTCCCCGTAACCTTTGATCCCCTTACCAATCAAGAACCTATCTATCTCGGTCTTAAATACACTCAATGACCTGGCCTCTACAGCCTTCTGTGGCAATGAATTCCATAGATTCACCACTCTCTGGCTAAAGAAGTTTCTCCTCATCTCTGTTCTAAAAGGTCTTCCCTTTACTCTGAGGCTGTGCCCTCGGGTCCTAGTCTCTCCTACTAATGGAAACATCTTCCCCACGTTCACTCTATCCAGGGATTTCAGTATTCTGTAAGTTTCAATCAGATCCCCCCTCATCCTTCTAAACTCCATCGAGTATAGACCCAGAGTCCTCAAACGTTCCTCATATGTTAAGCCCTACATTCCTGGGATCGTTCTTGTGAACCTCCTCTGGACACTCTCCAGGGCCAGCACATCCTTCCTGAGATACGGGGCCCAAAATTGCTCACAATATTCTAAATGTGCTCTGACCAGAGCCTTATAAAGCCTCAGCAGCACATCCCTGCTTTTATATTCTAGTCCTCTCGAAATAAATGCCAACATTGCATTTGCCTTCCTAACTACTGACTCAACCTGCAAGTTAACCTTAAGAGAATCACGGACTAGGACTCCCAAGACCCTTTGCACTCCAGATTTCTGAATTCTCTCCCCATTTAGAAAATAGTCTATGCCTCTATTCTTCCTACCAAAGTGTTTGACCTCACACTTCCCCATGTTGTATTCCATCTGCCACTTCTTTGCCCATTCTCCTAACCTGTCCAAATCCTTCTGCAGCCTCCCTGCCTCCTCAATACTACCTGTCCTTCCACCTATCTTTGTATCATCTGCAAACTTAACCAGGATGCCCTCAGTTCCTTCATCTAGATCATTAATATATAAAGTGAAAAGTTGTGGTCCCAACACTGACCCCTGCGGAACTCCACTAGTCACCGGCCGCCATCCTGAGAAGGATCCCCTTATCCCCACTCTCTGCCTGCTGCCAGACAGCCAATCTTCTATCCATGCTAGTCCCTTGCCTCTAACACCATGGGCTCTTATCTTTCTGAGCAACCTCCTGTGCGGCACCTTGTCAAAGACCTTCTGGAAGTCCAAAGTAGGGATGTTTTGCTACTGTTGTACAGGATATAAATGTGTTAGAAACAGTTCAGGGAAGGTTCGCTCGACTGATTCCTGGGATGGGGGTTATCTCTTGCGGAAAGGTTGGACAGGCTGGACCTGTACCATTGGAGTTTAGAAGAATGAGAGGTGACCTTATTGACACATATCAGATCCTGAGTGGCAGTTTGACAGGTTGGAGGCTGAGAGGACATTTCCCCTTGTGGGAGAGACTAGAAACAGGGGACAGTTTAAAAATAAGGGATCTCCCATTGAAGACAGAGATGAGGAGAATTGTTTTTCTCAGGGGGGTCATGACTCTTTGGAGCTCTCTTCCCCAGAGAGTGGTGGAGGCAGGGTCAGTGAATATTTTTAAGGTAAGGGTAGTTAGATTCTTGACTACCAAGGGGGCCAAAGGTTATCGGGGGGTAGGTGGAATGTGGAGTCGAGGCCACAATCCGATCAGGCATGGTCTAACTGAATGGTGGAGCAGGCTCGAGGGGCCGAATGGCAATTTCCTAATTCTTGTGCTCATGCGTATGCTGACCTTGCCAGGGCTGCTCACATTCTCATGAATCAATGTTTAAAAAAAGAACCATTGCATACAGTAACTAAGCAATGTTTATGTAATTTGAGTTGAGACACACTGGGCAGGGCTGCCCTATTCGTCCAGTGTCGCTGCTGGATCTCTTATTGTTTTAGATGTTAAATGTGTGAGCATCGCTGGCTGGGCCCAGCACTTATTGCCCATCCCTAATTACCCCTTGAGAAGGGGGAGGTGAGCTGCCTTCTTGAGCCGCTGCAGTCCATGTGGTGTAGGTACACCCACAGTGCTGTTAGGGAGGGAGTTCCAGGATTTTGACCCAGCGACAGTGAAGGACCGGCCGATATATTTCCAAGTCAGGATGGTGAGGAGGGGAACATCCAGGTGGTGGTGTTCCCAAGCGTCTGGCACCCTGGTCCTTCTAGATGGTAGCGGTCGTTGTTTTGGAAGGTGCTGTCGAAGGAGCCTCGGTGAATTGCTGAAAAGGCAGGCAGGAGGGAAGAGCACTGCCGAACAGCAGGCGGACATGTCATCCAAAAGACAGGCACCTCTAACAACCCAGCAGCACCCCCTTAGTGCTGCATTGAGGCGTTGGCCCGCATCGAATCCAAAAAAGGGACTGAAGTTGGACCGGTCACCTTCCGATCTGGCCCTTCTCGTGCTTGGGGGGGGAGGGGGGTGGAATGAAGACATGCCCGGTTGGAACTAGGATAAATTCCCTGCTATAAAAACAAAAAAACTGCGGATGCTGGAAATCCAAAACAAAAACAGAATTACCTGGAAAAACTCAGCAGGTCTGGCAGCATCGGCGGAGAAGAAAAGAGTTGACGTTTCGAGTCCTCATGACCCTTCGACAGAACTGTCGAAGGGTCATGAGGACTCGAAACGTCAACTCTTTTCTTCTCCGCCGATGCTGCCAGACCTGCTGAGTTTTTCCAGGTAATTCTGTTTTTGTTTTAAATTCCCTGCTACGTGTCAGGAGAACCCAGAAAGAAAAGCGCTGGTTTTAAAAGCAAAATAGTGCAGAGGCTGGAAATGCAAAATAAATTAAACAAACACGGAAAGTGGCTGAAAGCCTCAGCAGGTTTGGCAGAGAGAGAAACACGAGTTAATGTTTCAAATTCAACATGACTCTTCTTCAGGGCTGAAGGGTCGAACGAAAAGTCCCGCGGACTCGAAACGTTAACGCTGCTTCTCGCTCCACAGATGCTGCCAGACCTGCTGAGTTCTTCCAGTGTTTTCTGTTTTTTAATCAATGATTTTAACTGCTCTAAACACTGGAGCTAAACAATGTTCATAAGATTAAAACAAGGTTCATTTTGAACCAAAATCTGCTTCTTAACTCAATGGAAAATAGGTTTAACATTTTAAAACATATCTAAGAGTTTATATTACACAAAATAATCATATTGTGTTGAATTATAATTTATTAATGGTCAAATTGCTTATTTTAATTCAGGAATTTAACGAAATTTCGATTTTTATTCATTGTTTATAATGAAATTAAAATCCAAATCCAATGGTTTAATGATAAATTAATGTTACTCATTAATTTAGTTGAAATTTTATTTCATTAATTGTTTTCCAAAATCCAGCCCGGGGGCGGGGGCCCCTGCGGGGTTTATTAGGGCCCTGTGTTCCTGGTCTTCCCAGCCGGCTTCCTGGAGCCGCATCCCGGGGTTAAGCTGGACTGGAGCCCGAGGCTTCGGGCGCTGCTAGGCCCGAACCCAGAGATCCGGGGAGTGAGGGGCCCGAGGGTTGGGGGGCGGACGGGAGGGAGGTTGGTCGGCGGGACCCTACCTTGGGCGGAGAAGCCGATCTCGTTGAGTTTGGCCTGTAGCTCCTGGACGCTCCAGCTGCCGAGCTCCGGCGCATCCACCCCGGGTGGCGCGTCCGCCATGTCGGTCTCCAGAAGCAGTACCGGCGGCAGCAAATGTCGCTGCCTCCTCAACCAAACCTGGTGGCCTTCACCGACTCCCCGCCTACCTCTCATCCGATTGGCTCCTACTGAAAGCTGACACCACAGTGCGACTGCGCTTTCTCTTCCCATTGGTTGAATGGCCATCAATCATGGCGTGACCACCTCCCCCACAATACCAGCAAGTGTGGTTGTCACGCCTCCATTGTCAATCACCGGGCACTGGCAAGGCGCCTGCGCACTCGCTTGTTGTGGGGGCGGGGGCTGGCGGGATTTGTAGTTTCACACCACACCTACAACCCCCACAATGCAATGCGCGACTTCCCGCCCCTTCCGGCCTGAGGGTCAAATGATAAAATGGTCCCTGGAATTAAATTCTAAATCCAACTCCAGATTTTCAACCTCCAGTAAGAGGGTTGGAGGGAAAATAAACTGTTTCTATTGTCTTCTATGATTATCTTTTTCATATCCTCACTCAACCTTTCACCTAAAATGGCGGCGCCCATGCAGGTGCTCAGAGGCTGAGGGAGTTTGTCTAAAACTTCAGGGTTTGTTTTAACTGTGAGTTTCTGCAGCTGGGGTTAGAGTCACTGAATATCGAGTCTCCACATCTCCCTCCACCTGCTCAGCACTGACCCTCCGACAGTGCGGTGCTCCCTCAGTACTGACCCTCCGACAGTGCGGCGCTCCCTCAGCGCTGACCCTCCGACAGTGCGGCGCTCCCTCAGCGCTGACCCTCCGACAGTGCGGCACTCCCTCAGTATTGACCCTCCAACAGTGCGGCGCTCTCTCAGCGCTGACCCTCCGACAGTGCAGCGCTCCCTCAGTACTGACCCTCCGACAGTGCGGCTCTCCCTCAGCACTGACCCTCCGACAGTGCGACACTCCCTCAGCACTGACCCTCTGACAGTGCAGCACTCCCTCAGTACTGACCCTCCGACGGCGCGGCACTCCCTCGGCGCTGGCCCTCTGACGGCGCGGCGCTCCCTCGGCGCTGGCCCTCCGACGGCGCGGCACTCCCTCGGCGCTGACCCTCCGACGGCGCGGCGCTCCCTCGGCGCTGGCCCTCCGACAGTGCGGCGCTCCCTCAGCACTGACCCTCCGACGGTGCGGCGCTCCCTCGGTGCTGAGCCTCCCCAAGCACTGTGCTGTTGGTGCCACAGCCTGTTATCCCGGTTGTCATCTTTATCACTAAGACTAATTCTCTTTTCTTTTCACTCTGCAGACACAAAATGTCCAAACTCTCCAGAGCCACTAGAGTTGTGAAGAAGGTGGACCCCGGAACCGTGATCAGGGCCATTGTGCGTTCTGGTCAGGCAGCCCCAGGACCCCCACTTGGCCCAACGCTCGGTCAGGTAAAGTGAGGCAGTGCCCAACTGAAGAAATAAATCTCCCATTTTACCAGCTCCTTTCACCATCTGAGCATGTCCCAAAGTGTTTCACAGTGAAGGTGCTTTATGTCTGAAGTGTTATGTAGCAGCCAATTTACGCACAGCAAGATCCCACAAGCAGCAACGTGATAATGACCCAGATCATCTGTTTTTAGTGATGTTGGTTGAGGGATAAATATCAGCCCCAGGAAACCGGGGAGAACTCCCCCCTGCTCTTCTTCCAATAGTGGCTGTAGGATCTTTTACACCCACCCAAGAGGGTTAAACTTGGTTTAACCTGCACCTCTAACAGTGCAGCCCTCCCTCAGTTTATAGAATGGGACTTGAACCCGCAATCCCCTGTCTCAGAGGAGAGCGTGTAACCCACTGAGCCGCAGATGGCACCTCCTGTTTAGGAGAAATAGTCTGGCTGCTTCCCTACTGCATTGTGACCCCACATGTCCTCCGCCCTCACTGTCTGTCCTTTCCTCTCCACAGCGGGGGATTCCTATTGGTCAGTTCTGTAAGGAGTTCAACGAGAGGACAAAAGATATGAAGGAAGGGATACCACTGCCCATCAAGATCTTTGTCAACGTAAGTTTGGAATGAACGAACAATTGGCTGGAAGCAGCACTTGGATCAGTGGAGAGTTAATGTGGCGTTTGTCTTTCTTTGATGTAGTTTGAGGGAGTAATGTTGTTGACAGCCCTTGTGACTGGCCTAGAACCCTGATCTCACCAGCTGTGGCACTGTCACCCACACAGGAAAGGAGCAGACTCCGGGTCTCACCAGCTGTGGCACTGTCACCCACACAGGAAAGGAGCAGACTTCGGGTCTCACCAGCTGTGGCACTGTGACCCACACAAGAAAGGAGCAGACTCCGGGTCTCACCAGCTGTGGCACTGTCACCCACACAGGAAAGGAGCAGACTCCAGCCTCAGCTTCCGATGTGGCAACACTCAGCCTCGTGCCCCTGGGGGGGAGGGGAAGGCAGAAATCTGGCAACACCACAGCTCCTGCTCACCATCTACCCACCCAATCCCCTGCCAGGGTGGTGCTGGATGGATGTGGCTCGGCATGAAGCCATCATGGCCAAATAGCCCGCAATTATTTGCAAATGTAAAATCAGCCACTTGTTTAACCCACAGTGAGGGGCGGTCTCCTCGAGGAGAGGGGAGGGACAATGTCCTCGGGGCAGGGAGGGGAGGTGTCCTCGAGGAGAAGGGAGGGACAATGTCCTCGGGTCAGGGAGGGGAGGTGTCCTCAAGGAGAGGGGAGGGACAATGTCCTCGGGGCAGGGGAAGGGGAGTAATTCTCGGAGCTGCTCTGACCTCTGCCTGAGACGGTGCCTGGTCTGGGGGCTGTCCTTGATGTGGAGTTTGGAATCTCTGTCCACTCTAACACTGCCTCTGTTCCAGCCCGACCGGACCTATGAGCTGAAAATCAACATGCCCACGGTGTCATACTTCCTGAAGGCTGCAGCCGGCATTGAGAAGGGGGCTGGAAGGACGGGTGAGTGAACACTAGAGAGGGAAACATGGAGGGAATTGGACTTGGGTGGGGACAGGAGTAGTGCAGGAATAGAGGCAACTTGTAAACCCTGCCGAACCCCTCGATTAGATTCCAGTCTGTAACTCACTCCCGGGTATCTGTTATTCTATATATAAACTAACCGGAACCCCTCGATTAGATTCCAGTCTGTAACTCACTCCCGGGTATGTGTTATTCTATATATAAACCCCACTTAAACCCTCGATTAGATTCCAGTCTGTAACTCACTGCTGGGTATCTGTTACTCTATATATAAACACCCCATCCCTCGATTAGATTCCAGTCTGTAACTCACTCCCGGGTATCTGTTATTCTATATATAAACCACCCTGAACCCCTCGATTAGATTCCAGTCTGTAACTCACTCCCGGGTATCTGTTATTCTATATATAAACACCTGAGCCCCTCGATTAAATTCCGGTCCTTAACTCACTCCCGGGTATCTGTTATTCTATATATAAACCCCCGAGCCCATCGATTAGATTCCAGTCTGTAACTCACTCCCGGGTATCTGTTATTCTATATATAAACCACCCTGAACCCCTCGATTAGATTCCAGTCTGTGACTCATCCCGAATATCTGATATTCTAAATATAAACCCCCCAAACCCCTCGATTAGATTCCAGTCTGTAACTCACTCCCGGGTAGCTATTATTCTATATATAAAACACCCCAAACCGCTCGATTAGATTCCAGTCTGTGACTCACTCCCGGGTATCTCTTATTCTGTATAAAAACCCCCCAAACCCCTCGATTAGATTCCAGTCTGTAACTCACTCCCGGGTATCTGTTATTCTATATATAAACCCCCCAACCCCTCGATTAGATTCCAGTCTGTAACTCACTCCTGCTTATCTGTTATTTTATGTATAAACCCCCCGAACCCCTCCATTAGATTCCAGTCTGTAACTCACTCCCAGGTATCTGTTATTCTATATATAAATCACCCCGAACCCCTCGATTAGATTCCAGTCTGTAACTCACTCCCGGGTATCTGTTATTCTATATATAAACCACCCCGAACCCCTCGATTAGATTCCAGTCTGTAACTCACTCCCGGGTACCTGTTATTCTATATATAAACCACCCAAACCCCTCGATTAGATTCCATTCTGTAACACATACCCGGGTATCTGTTATTCTATATATAAACCCCCCAACCCCTCGATTAGATTCCAGTCTGTAACTCACTCCCGGGTATCTGCTATTTTATATATAAACCCCACCCCGAACCCCTCGATTAGATTCCAGTCTGTAACTCACTCCCGGGTAGCTGTTATTCTATATATAAACCCCCAAACCCCTCGATTAGATTCCAGTCTGTAATTCACTCCCTGGTGTCTGTTATTATATATATAATCCCCCAAACCCCTCGATTAGATTCCAGTCCTTAACTCACTCCCGGGTATCTGTTATTTTATATATAAACCCCGAACCCATCGATTAGAATCCAGTCTGTAACTCATTCCCGGGTATCTGCTATTTTATATATAAACCCCACCCCAAACCCCTCGATTAGATTCCAGTCTGTAATTCACTCCCGGGTATCTGTTATTCTATATATAAACCACCCGACACCCTCGATTAGATTCCAGTCTGTAACTCACTCCCGAGTATCTGTTATTCTATATATAAAACCCCGAACCCCTCGATTAGATTCCAGTCCTTAACTCACTCCCGGGTGTCTGTTGTTCTATATATAAACCACTCCAACCCCTCGATTAGATTCCCGTCTGTAACTCACTCCCGTGTATGTTATTTTATGTATAAACCACCCCGAGCCCCTCGATTAGATTCCAGTCTGTAACTCACTCCCGGGTATTTGTTATTTTATATATAAACCCCACCCCGAACCCCTCGATTAGATTCCAGTCTGTAACTCACTCCCGGGTATCTGATATTCTAAATATAAACCCCCGAACCCCTCGATTAGATTCCAGTCTGTAATTCACTCCCGGGTATCTGTTATTCTATATATAAACCACCCGACACCCTCGATTAGATTCCAGTCTGTAACTCACTCCCGGGTATGTTATTTTATTTATAAGCCACGCCGAGCCCCTCAATTAGATTCCAGTCTGTAATTCACTCCCGGGTATCTGTTATTCTATTTATAAACACCCGAGCCCCTCGATTAGATTGCAGTCCTTAACTCACTTCCGGGTATCTGTTGTTCTATATATAAACCACTCCAACCCCTCGATTAGATTCCCGTCTGTAACTCACTCCCGTGTATGTTATTTTATGTATAAACCACCCCGAACCCCTCGATTAGATTCCAGTCTGTAACACACTCCTGGGTACCTGTTATTCTATATATAAACCACCCTGAACCCCTCGATTTGATTCCAGTCTGTAACTCACTCCCTGGTATCTCTTATTCTGTATAAGAACTCCCCAAACCCCTCGATTAGATTCCAGTCTGTAACTCACTCCCGGGTAGCTATTATTCTATATATAAACCCCCCAACCCCTCGATTAGATTCCAGTCTGTAATACACTCCAGGGTATCTGTTATTCTATATGTAAACCACCCGAACCCCTCGATTAGATTCCAGTCTGTAACTCACTCCCGGGTATCTGTTATTCTATTTATAAACACCCGAGTCCCTCGATTAGATTCCAGTCCTTAACTCACTCCCGGGTATCTGCTATTTTATATATAAACCCCACCCCGAACCCCTCGATTAGATTCCAGTCTGTAACTCACTCCCGGGTAGCTGTTATTCTATATATAAACCCCCCAACCCCTCGATTAGATTCCAGTCTGTAACTCACTCCTGCTTATCTGTTATTTTATGTATAAACCCCCCGAACCCCTCCATTAGATTCCAGTCTGTAACTCACTCCCGGGTATCTGTTATTCTATATATAAATCACCCCGACCCCCTCGATTAGATTCCAGTCTGTAACTCACTCCCGGGTATCTGTTATTCTATATATAAACCACCCCGAACCCCTCGATTAGATTCCAGTCTGTAACACATACCCGGGTATCTGTTATTCTATATATAAACCCCCCAACCCCTCGATTAGATTCCAGTCTGTAACTCACTCCCGGGTATCTGCTATTTTATATATAAACCCCACCCCGAACCCCTCGATTAGATTCCAGTCTGTAACTCACTCCCGGGTAGCTGTTATTCTATATATAAACCCCCAAACCCCTCGATTAGATTCCAGTCTGTAATTCACTCCCTGGTGTCTATTATTATATATATAATCCCCCAAACCCCTCGATTAGATTCCAGTCCTTAACTCACTCCCGGGTATCTGTTATTTTATATATAAACCCCGAACCCCTCGATTAGATTCCAGTCCTTAACTCACTCCCGGGTGTCTGTTGTTCTATATATAAACCACTCCAACCCCTCGATTAGATTCCCGTCTGTAACTCACTCCCGTGTATGTTATTTTATGTATAAACCACCCCGAACCCCTCGATTAGATTCCAGTCTGTAACTCACTCCCGGGTATCTGTTATTTTATATATAAACTGCCCCAAGCCCCTCGATTAGATTCCAGTCTGTAACTCACTCCCGGGTATCTGTTATTCTATGTGTTAACCACCCGAACCCCTCGATTAGATTCCAGTCTGTAACTCACTCCCAGGTATCTGTTATTCTATATATAAACTGCCCCAAGCCTCTCGATTAGATTCCAGTCTGTAACTCACTCCCAGATATGTTATTTTATGCATAAACCACCCCGAGCCCCTCGATCAGATTCCAGTCTCTAACTCACTCCTAGGTATCTGTTATTCTATATATAAACCACCCGAACCCCTCGATTAGATTCCAGTCTGTAACTCACTCCCGGGTATCTGTTATTCTATATATAAACCCCCGAACCCCTCGATTTGATTCCAGTCTGTAACTCACTCCCTGGTATCTCTTATTCTGTATAAGAACTCCCCAAACCCCTCGATTAGATTCCAGTCTGTAACTCACTCCCGGGTATCTGTTATTCTATATATAAACCCCCAAACCGCTCGATTTGATTCCAGTCTGTAACTCACTCCCTGGTATCTCTTATTCTGTATAAGAACTCCCCAAACCACTCGATTAGATTCCAGTCTGTAACTCACTCCCGGGTATCTGTTATTCTCTATATAAACCCCCCAACCCCTCGATTAGATTCCAGTCTGTAATTCACTCCTGGGTATCCGTTATTCTATATATAAACCACAAAAACCCCTCGATTAGATTCCAGTCTGTAACTCACTCCAGGGTATCTGTTATTCTATATATAAACCACAAAAACCCCTCGATTAGATTCCAGTCTGTAACTCACTCCCGTGTATGTTATTTTATGTATAAACCACCCCGAACCCCTCGATTAGATTCCAGTCTTTAACTCACTCCCGGGTTTCTGTTATTCTATATATAAACCCCCCAACCCCTCGATTAGATTCCAGTCTGTAATTCACTCCTGGGTATCCGTTATTCTATACATAAACCACCTGAACCCCTCAATTAGATTCCTGTCTGTAACTCACTCCTGGGTATGTTATTTTATGTATAAACCACCCCGAGCCCCTCGATTAGATTCCAGTCTCTATCTCACTCCTGGGTATCTGTTATTTTATGTATAAACCGCCCGAACCCCTCGATTAGATTCCAGTCCTTAACTCACTCCCGGGTATCTGTTATTCTATTTATAAACACCCGAGCCCCTCGATTAGATTCCAGTCTGTAACTCACTCCCGTGTATCTGTTATTCAATATATAAACCCCTGAGCCGCTCGATTAGATTCCAGTCTGTAACACACACCCGGGTATCTGTTATTCTATATATAAACCACAACGAACCCCTCGATTAGATTCCAGTCTGTAACTCATTCCCGGGTATCTGCTATTTTATATATAAACCCCACCCCGAACCCCTCGATTAGATTCCAGTCTGTAACTCACTCCCGGGTATCTGATATTCTAAAGATAAACCCCCGAACCCCTCGATTAGATTCCAGTCTGTAACTCACTCCCTGGTATCTCTTATTCTGTATAAAAACACCCCAAACCCCTCGATTAGATTCCAGTCTGTAACTCACTCCCGTGTATCTGTTATTCAATATATAAACCCCTGAGCCGCTCGATTATATTCCAGTCTGTAACACACACCCGGGTATCTGTTATTCTATATATAAACCACAACGAACCCCTCGATTAGATTCCAGTCTGTAACTCATTCCCGGGTATCTGCTATTTTATATATAAACCCCACCCCAAACCCCTCGATTAGATTCCAGTCTGTAACTCACTCCCGGGTATCTGTTATTCTGTATAAAAACCCCCCAAACCCCTCGATTAGATTCCAGTCTGTAACTCACTCCCGGGTATCTGATATTCTAAATAGAAACCCCCGAACCCCTCGATTAGATTCCAGTCTGTAACTCACTCCCTGGTATCTCTTATTCTGTGTAAAAACACCCCAAACCCCTCGATTAGATTCCAGTCTGTAACTCACTCCCAGGTAGCTGTTATTCTATATATAAACCCCCAAACCCCTCGATTAGATTCCAGTCTGTAACTCACTCCCGTGTATCTGTTATTCTATATATAAGCCCCCGAGCCCCTCGATTAGATTCCAGTCTGTAACACACACCCGGGTATCTGTTATTCTATATATAAACCAAAATGAACCCCTCGATTAGATTCCAGTCTGTAACTCATTCCCGGATATCTGCTATTTTATTTATAAACCCCACCCCGAACCCCTCGATTAGATTCCAGTCTGTAACTCACTCCCGGGTATCTGATATTCTAAATATAAACCCCCGAACCCCTCGATTAGATTCCAGTCTGTAATTCACTCCCGGGTATCTGTTATTCTATATATAAACCACCCGACACCCTCGATTAGATTCCAGTCTGTAACTCACTCCCGGGTATGTTATTTTATTTATAAGCCACGCCGAGCCCCTCAATTAGATTCCAGTCTGTAATTCACTCCCGGGTATCTGTTATTCTATTTATAAACACCCGAGCCCCTCGATTAGATTGCAGTCCTTAACTCACTTCCGGGTATCTGTTGTTCTATATATAAACCACTCCAACCCCTCGATTAGATTCCCGTCTGTAACTCACTCCCGTGTATGTTATTTTATGTATAAACCACCCCGAACCCCTCGATTAGATTCCAGTCTGTAACACACTCCTGGGTACCTGTTATTCTATATATAAACCACCCTGAACCCCTCGATTAGATTCCAGTCTGTATCTCACTCCCGGGTATCTGTTATTCTATATATAAACCCCTGAACCCCTCGATTTGATTCCAGTCTGTAACTCACTCCCTGGTATCTCTTATTCTGTATAAGAACTCCCCAAACCCCTCGATTAGATTCCAGTCTGTAACTCACTCCCGGGTAGCTATTATTCTATATATAAACCCCCCAACCCCTCGATTAGATTCCAGTCTGTAATACACTCCCGGGTATCTGTTATTCTATATGTAAACCACCCGAACCCCTCGATTAGATTCCAGTCTGTAACTCACTCACGGGTATCTGTTATTCTATTTACAAACACCCGAGTCCCTCGATTAGATTCCAGTCCTTAACTCACTCCCGGATATCTGTTATTCTATATATAAACCACCCCGAACCGCTCGATTAGATTCCAGTCTGTGACTCACTCCCGGGTATCTCTTATTCTGTATAAAAACCCCCCAAACACCTCGATTAGATTCCAGTCTGTAACTCACTCCCGGGTATCTGTTATTCTATATATAAACCCCCAACCCCTCGATTAGATTCCAGTCTGTAACTCACTCCTGCTTATCTGTTATTTTATGTATAAACCCCCCGAACCCCTCCATTAGATTCCAGTCTGTAACTCACTCCCGGGTATCTGTTATTCTATATATAAATCACCCCGAACCGCTCGATTAGATTCCAGTCTGTAACTCACTCCCGGGTATCTGTTATTCTATATATAAACCACCCCGAACCCCTCGATTAGATTCCAGTCTGTAACTCACTCCCGGGTATCTGCTATTTTATATATAAACCCCACCCCGAACCCCTCGATTAGATTCCAGTCTGTAACTCACTCCCGGGTGGCTGTTATTCTATATATAAACCCCCAAACCCCTCGATTAGATTCCAGTCTGTAATTCACTCCCTGGTGTCTATTATTATATATATAATCCCCCAAACCCCTCGATTAGATTCCAGTCCTTAACTCACTCCCGGGTATCTGTTATTTTATATATAAACCCCGAACCCATCGATTAGATTCCAGTCTGTAACTCATTCCCGGGTATCTGCTATTTTATATATAAACCCCACCCCAAACCCCTCGATTAGATTCCAGTCTGTAATTCACTCCCGGGTATCTGTTATTCTATATATAAACCACCCGACACCCTCGATTAGATTCCTGTCTGTAACTCACTCCCGGGTATGTTATTTTATGTATAAACCACGCCAAGCCCCTCGGTTAGATTCCAGTCTGTAACTCACTCCCGAGTATCTGTTATTCTATATATAAAACCCCGAACCCCTCGATGAGATTCCAGTCTGTAATTCACTCCTGGGTATCTGTTATTCTATTTATAAACCACCCAAACCCCTCGATTAGATTCCAGTCTGTAACTCACTCCCGGGTATGTTATTTTATGTATAAACCACCCCGAGCCCCTCGATTAGATTCCAGTCTCTAACTCACTCCTAGATATCTGTTATTCTATATATAAACCACCCGAACCCCTCGATTAGATTCCAGTCTGTAACTCACTCCCGGGTATCTGTTATTCTATATATAAACCCCTGAACCCCTCGATTTGATTCCAGTCTGTAACTCACTCCCTGGTATCTCTTATTCTGTATAAGAACTCCCCAAACCCCTCGATTAGATTCCAGTCTGTAACTCACTCCCGGGTATCTGTTATTCTATATATAAACCCCCCAACCCCTCGATTAGATTCCAGTCTGTAATTCACTCCCGGGTATCTGTTATTCTATAGATAAAGCACCCGACACCCTCGATTAGATTCCAGTCTGTAACTCACTCCCGGGTATGTTATTTTATTTATAAGCCACGCCGAGCCCCTCAATTAGATTCCAGTCTGTAATTCACTCCCGGGTATCTGTTATTCTATTTATAAACACCCGAGCCCCTCGATTAGATTGCAGTCCTTAACTCACTTCCGGGTATCTGTTGTTCTATATATAAACCACTCCAACCCCTCGATTAGATTCCCGTCTGTAACTCACTCCCGTGTATGTTATTTTATGTATAAACCACCCCGAACCCCTCGATTAGATTCCAGTCTGTAACACACTCCTGGGTGTCTGTTATTCTATATATAAACCACCCTGAACCCCTCGATTAGATTCCAGTCTGTAACTCACTCCCGGGTATCTGTTATTCTATATATAAACCCCTGAACCCCTCGATTTGATTCCAGTCTGTAACTCACTCCCTGGTATCTCTTATTCTGTATAAGAACTCCCCAAACCCCTCGATTAGATTCCAGTCTGTAACTCACTCCCGGGTATCTGTTATTCTATATATAAACCCCCCAACCCCTCGATTAGATTCCAGTCTGTAATTCACTCCTGGGTATCCGTTATTCTATATATAAACCACCTGAACCCCTCGATTAGATTCCTGTCTGTAACTCACTCCTGGGTATGTTATTTTATGTATAAACCACCCCGAGCCCCTCGATTAGATTCCAGTCTCTATCTCACTCCTGGGTATCTGTTATTTTATGTATAAACCGCCCGAACCCCTCAATTAGATTCCAGTCCTTAACTCACTCCCGGGTATCTGTTATTCTATTTATAAACACCCGAGCCCCTCGATTAGATTCCAGTCTGTAACTCATTCCCGTGTATCTGTTATTCAATATATAAACGCCTGAGCCGCTCGATTAGATTCCAGTCTGTAACACACACCCGGGTATCTGTTATTCTATATATAAACCACAACGAACCCCTCGATTAGATTCCAGTCTGTAACTCACTCCCGGGTATCTGTTATTCTATATATAAACCCCTGAACCCCTCGATTTGATTCCAGTCTGTAACTCACTCCCTGGTATCTCTTATTCTGTATAAGAACTCCCCAAACCCCTCGATTAGATTCCAGTCTGTATTTCACTCCTGGGTATCCGTTATTCTATATATAAACCACCTGAACCCCTCGATTAGATTCCTGTCTGTAACTCACTCCTGGGTATATTATTTTATGTATAAACCACCCCGAGCCCCTCGATTAGATTCCAGTCTCTATCTCACTCCTGGGTATCTGTTATTTTATGTATAAACCGCCCGAACCCCTCGATTAGATTTCCAGTCTGTAATTCACTCCCGGGTATCTGTTATTGTATATATAAACCACCCGACACCCTCGATTAGATTCCAGTCTGTAACTCACTCCCGGGTATGTTATTTTATGTATAAACCACGCCAAGCCCCTCGGTTAGATTCCAGTCTGTAACTCACTCCCGAGTATCTGTTATTCTATATATAAAACCCCGAACCCCTCGATGAGATTCCAGTCTGTAATTCACTCCTGGGTATCTGTTATTCTATTTATAAACCACCCAAACCCCTCGATTAGATTCCAGTCTGTAATTCACTCCCGGGTATGTTATTTTATGTATAAACCACCCCGAGCCCCTCGATTAGATTCCAGTCTCTAACTCACTCCTAGGTATCTGTTATTCTATATATAAACCACCCGAACCCCTCGATTAGATTCCAGTCTGTAACTCACTCCCGGGTATCTGTTATTCTATATATAAACCCCTGAACCCCTCGATTTGATTCCAGTCTGTAACTCACTCCCTGGTATCTCTTATTCTGTATAAGAACTCCCCAAACCCCTCGATTAGATTCCAGTCTGTAACTCACTCCCGGGTATCTGTTATTCTATATATAAACCCCCCAACCCCTCGATTAGATTCCAGTCTGTAATTCACTCCTGGGTATCCGTTATTCTATATATAAACCACCTGAACCCCTCGATTAGATTCCTGTCTGTAACTCACTCCTGGGTATGTTATTTTATGTATAAACCACCCCGAGCCCCTCGAATAGATTCCAGTCTCTATCTCACTCCTGGGTATCTGTTATTTTATGTATAAACCGCCCGAACCCCTCGTTTAGATTCCAGTCCTTAACTCACTCCCGGGTATCTGTTATTCTATTTATAAACACCCGAGCCCCTCGATTAGATTCCAGTCTGTAACTCACTCCCGTGTATCTGTTATTCAATATATAAACCCCTGTGCCGCTCGATTAGATTCCAGTCTGTAACAAACACCCGGGTATCTGTTATTCTATATATAAACCACAACGAACCCCTCGATTAGATTCCAGTCTATAACTCATTCCCGGGTATCTGCTATTTTATATATAAACCCCACCCCGAACCCCTCGATTAGATTCCAGTCTGTAACTCACTCCCGGGTATCTGATATTCTAAAGATAAACCCCCGAACCCCTCGATTAGATTCCAGTCTGTGACTCACTCCCTGGTATCTCTTATTCTGTATAAAAACACCCCAAACCCCTCGATTAGATTCCAGTCTGTAACTCACTCCCGTGTATCTGTTATTCAATATATAAACCCCTGAGCCGCTCGATTATATTCCAGTCTATAACACACACCCGGGTATCTGTTATTCTATATATAAACCGCAACGAACCCCTCGATTAGATTCCAGTCTGTAACTCATTCCCGGGTATCTGCTATTTTATATATAAACCCCACCCCAAACCCCTCGATTAGATTCCAGTCTGTAACTCACTCCCGGGTATCTGATATTCTAAATATAAACCCCCGAACCCCTCGATTAGATTCCAGTCTGTAACTCACTCCCTGGTATCTCTTATTCTGTATAAAAACCCCCAAACCCCTCGATTAGATTCCAGTCTGTAATTCACTCCCGGTTATCTGTTATTCTATATATAAACCACCCGACACCCTCGATTAGATTCCAGTCTGTAACTCACTCCCGGGTATGTTATTTTATGTATAAACCACGCCAAGCCCCTCGATTAGATTCCAGTCTGTAACTCACTCCCGAGTATCTGTTATTCTATATATAAACCCCCCAACCCCTCGATTAGATTCTAGTCTGTAATTCACTCCTGGGTATCCGTTATTCTATATATAAACCACCCGAACCCCTCGATTAGATTCCTGTCTGTAACTCACTCCTGGGTATGTTATTTTATGAAAAACCACCCCGAGCCCCTCGATTAGATTCCAGTCTCTATCTCACTCCTGGGTATCTGTTATTTTATGTATAAATCCCCCGAACCCCTCGATTAGATTCCAGTCCTTAACTCACTCCTGGGTATCTGTTATTCTATATATAAACCCCCCAAACCCCTCGATTAGAATCCAGTCTGTAATTCACCTTCGGGTATGTTATTTTATGTATAAACCACCCCGAGCCCCTCGATTAGATTCCAGTCTCTAACTCACTCCTACGTATCTGTTATTCTATATATAAACCACCCGAACCCCTCGATTAGATTCCAGTCTGTAACTCACTCCCGGGTATGTTATTTTATGTATAAACCATCCCGAACCCCTCGATTAGATTCCAGTCTGTGACTCACTCCCGGGTATCTGTTATTCTATATATAAACCCCCGAAACACTCGATTTGATTCCAGTCTGTAACTCACTCCCTGGTTTCTCTTATTCTGTATAAGAACTCCCCAAACCCCTCGATTAGATTCCAGTCTGTAACTCACTCCCGGGTATCTTTTATTCTCTATATAAACCCCCCAACCCCTCGATTAGATACCAGTCTGTAATTCACTCCTGGGTATCCGTTATTCTATATATAAACCACCCAAACCCCTCGATTAGATTCCAGTCTGTAACTCACTCCCGGGTATCTGTTATTCTATATATAAACCACACCGAAACCCTCGATTTGATTCCAGTCTGTAACTCACTCCCGGGTAGCTGTTATTCTATATATAAACCCCCAAACCCCTCGATTAGATTCCAGTCTGTAATTCACTCCCGGGTATCTGTTATTCTATATATAAACCACCCGACACCCTCGATTAGATTCCAGTCTGTAACTCACTCCCGGGTATGTTATTTTATGTATAAACCACGCCAAGCCCCTCGGTTAGATTCCAGTCTGTAACTCACTCCCGAGTATCTGTTATTCTATATATAAAACCCCGAACCCCTCGATGAGATTCCAGTCTGTAATTCACTCCTGGGTATCTGTTATTCTATTTATAAACCACCCAAACCCCTCGATTAGATTCCAGTCTGTAACTCACTCCCGGGTATGTTATTTTATGTATAAACCACCCCGAGCCCCTCGATTAGATTCCAGTCTCTAACTCACTCCTAGATATCTGTTATTCTATATATCAACCACCCGAACCCCTCGATTAGATTCCAGTCTGTAACTCACTCCCGGGTATCTGTTATTCTATATATAAACCCCTGAACCCCTCGATTTGATTCCAGTCTGTAACTCACTCCCTGGTATCTCTTATTCTGTATAAGAACTCCCCAAACCCCTCGATTAGATTCCAGTCTGTAACTCACTCCCGGGTATCTGTTATTCTATATATAAACCCCCCAACCCCTCGATTAGATTCCAGTCTGTAATTCACTCCCGGGTATCTGTTATTCTATAGATAAAGCACCCGACACCCTCGATTAGATTCCAGTCTGTAACTCACTCCCGGGTATGTTATTTTATTTATAAGCCACGCCGAGCCCCTCAATTAGATTCCAGTCTGTAATTCACTCCCGGGTATCTGTTATTCTATTTATAAACACCCGAGCCCCTCGATTAGATTGCAGTCCTTAACTCACTTCCGGGTATCTGTTGTTCTATATATAAACCACTCCAACCCCTCGATTAGATTCCCGTCTGTAACTCACTCCCGTGTATGTTATTTTATGTATAAACCACCCCGAACCCCTCGATTAGATTCCAGTCTGTAACACACTCCTGGGTGTCTGTTATTCTATATATAAACCACCCTGAACCCCTCGATTAGATTCCAGTCTGTAACTCACTCCCGGGTATCTGTTATTCTATATATAAACCCCTGAACCCCTCGATTTGATTCCAGTCTGTAACTCACTCCCTGGTATCTCTTATTCTGTATAAGAACTCCCCAAACCCCTCGATTAGATTCCAGTCTGTAACTCACTCCCGGGTATCTGTTATTCTATATATAAACCCCCCAACCCCTCGATTAGATTCCAGTCTGTAATTCACTCCTGGGTATCCGTTATTCTATATATAAACCACCTGAACCCCTCGATTAGATTCCTGTCTGTAACTCACTCCTGGGTATGTTATTTTATGTATAAACCACCCCGAGCCCCTCGATTAGATTCCAGTCTCTATCTCACTCCTGGGTATCTGTTATTTTATGTATAAACCGCCCGAACCCCTCAATTAGATTCCAGTCCTTAACTCACTCCCGGGTATCTGTTATTCTATTTATAAACACCCGAGCCCCTCGATTAGATTCCAGTCTGTAACTCATTCCCGTGTATCTGTTATTCAATATATAAACCCCTGAGCCGCTCGATTAGATTCCAGTCTGTAACACACACCCGGGTATCTGTTATTCTATATATAAACCACAACGAACCCCTCGATTAGATTCCAGTCTGTAACTCACTCCCGGGTATCTGTTATTCTATATATAAACCCCTGAACCCCTCGATTTGATTCCAGTCTGTAACTCACTCCCTGGTATCTCTTATTCTGTATAAGAACTCCCCAAACCCCTCGATTAGATTCCAGTCTGTATTTCACTCCTGGGTATCCGTTATTCTATATATAAACCACCTGAACCCCTCGATTAGATTCCTGTCTGTAACTCACTCCTGGGTATATTATTTTATGTATAAACCACCCCGAGCCCCTCGATTAGATTCCAGTCTCTATCTCACTCCTGGGTATCTGTTATTTTATGTATAAACCGCCCGAACCCCTCGATTAGATTCCAGTCTGTAATTCACTCCCGGGTATCTGTTATTCTATATATAAACCACCCGACACCCTCGATTAGATTCCAGTCTGTAACTCACTCCCGGGTATGTTATTTTATGTATAAACCACGCCAAGCCCCTCGGTTAGATTCCAGTCTGTAACTCACTCCCGAGTATCTGTTATTCTATATATAAAACCCCGAACCCCTCGATGAGATTCCAGTCTGTAATTCACTCCTGGGTATCTGTTATTCTATTTATAAACCACCCAAACCCCTCGATTAGATTCCAGTCTGTAACTCACTCCCGGGTATCTGTTATTCTATATATAAACCCCTGAACCCCTCGATTTGATTCCAGTCTGTAACTCACTCCCTGGTATCTCTTATTCTGTATAAGAACTCCCCAAACCCCTCGATTAGATTCCAGTCTGTATTTCACTCCTGGGTATCCGTTATTCTATATATAAACCACCTGAACCCCTCGATTAGATTCCTGTCTGTAACTCACTCCTGGGTATATTATTTTATGTATAAACCACCCCGAGCCCCTCGATTAGATTCCAGTCTCTATCTCACTCCTGGGTATCTGTTATTTTATGTATAAACCGCCCGAACCCCTCGATTAGATTCCAGTCTGTAATTCACTCCCGGGTATCTGTTATTCTATATATAAACCACCCGACACCCTCGATTAGATTCCAGTCTGTAACTCACTCCCGGGTATGTTATTTTATGTATAAACCACGCCAAGCCCCTCGGTTAGATTCCAGTCTGTAACTCACTCCCGAGTATCTGTTATTCTATATATAAAACCCCGAACCCCTCGATGAGATTCCAGTCTGTAATTCACTCCTGGGTATCTGTTATTCTATTTATAAACCACCCAAACCCCTCGATTAGATTCCAGTCTGTAACTCACTCCCGGGTATGTTATTTTATGTATAAACCACCCCGAGCCCCTCGATTAGATTCCAGTCTCTAACTCGCTCCTAGATATCTGTTATTCTATATATAAACCACCCGAACCCCTCGATTAGATTCCAGTCTGTAACTCACTCCCGGGTATCTGTTATTCTATATATAAACCCCTGAACCCCTCGATTTGATTCCAGTCTGTAACTCACTCCCTGGTATCTCTTATTCTGTATAAGAACTCCCCAAACCCCTCGATTAGATTCCAGTCTGTAACTCACTCCCGGGTATCTGTTATTCTATATATAAACCCCCCAACCCCCCGATTAGATTCCAGTCTGTAATTCACTCCCGGGTATCTGTTATTCTATAGATAAAGCACCCGACACCCTCGATTAGATTCCAGTCTGTAACTCACTCCCGGGTATCTGTTATTTTATTTATAAGCCACGCCGAGCCCCTCAATTAGATTCCAGTCTGTAATTCACTCCCGGGTATCTGTTATTCTATTTATAAACACCCGAACCCCTCGATTAGATTCCAGTCCTTAACTCACTTCCGGGTATCTGTTGTTCTATATATAAACCACTCCAACCCCTCGATTAGATTCCCGTCTGTAACTCACTCCCGTGTATGTTATTTTATGTATAAACCACCCCGAACCCCTCGATTAGATTCCAGTCTGTAACACACTCCTGGGTGTCTGTTATTCTATATATAAACCACCCTGAACCCCTCGATTAGATTCCAGTCTGTAACTCACTCCCGGGTATCTGTTATTCTATATATAAACCCCTGAACCCCTCGATTTGATTCCAGTCTGTAACTCACTCCCTGGTATCTCTTATTCTGTATAAGAACTCCCCAAACCCCTCGATTAGATTCCAGTCTGTAACTCACTCCCGGGTATCTGTTATTCTATATATAAACCCCCCAACCCCTCGATTAGATTCCAGTCTGTAATTCACTCCTGGGTATCCGTTATTCTATATATAAACCACCTGAACCCCTCGATTAGATTCCTGTCTGTAACTCACTCCTGGGTATGTTATTTTATGTATAAACCACCCCGAGCCCCTCGATTAGATTCCAGTCTCTATCTCACTCCTGGGTATCTGTTATTTTATGTATAAACCGCCCGAACCCCTCGATTAGATTCCAGTCCTTAACTCACTCCCGGGTATCTGTTATTCTATTTATAAACACCCGAGCCCCTCGATTAGCTTCCAGTCTGTAACTCATTCCCGTGTATCTGTTATTCAATATATAAACCCCTGAGCCGCTCGATTAGATTCCAGTCTGTAACACACACCCGGGTATCTGTTATTCTATATATAAACCACCCTGAACCCCTCGATTAGATTCCAGTCTGTAACTCACTCCCGGGTATCTGTTATTCTATATATAAACCCCTGAACCCCTCGATTTGATTCCAGTCTGTAACTCACTCCCTGGTATCTCTTATTCTGTATAAGAACTCCCCAAACCCCTCGATTAGATTCCAGTCTGTATTTCACTCCTGGGTATCCGTTATTCTATATATAAACCACCTGAACCCCTCGATTAGATTCCAGTCTGTAACTCACTCCTGGGTATATTATTTTATGTATAAACCACCCCGAGCCCCTCGATTAGATTCCAGTCTCTATCTCACTCCTGGGTATCTGTTATTTTATGTATAAACCGCCCGAACCCCTCGATTAGATTCCAGTCTGTAATTCACTCCCGGGTATCTGTTATTCTATATATAAACCACCCGACACCCTCGATTAGATTCCAGTCTGTAACTCACTCCCGGGTATGTTATTTTATGTATAAACCACGCCAAGCCCCTCGGTTAGATTCCAGTCTGTAACTCACTCCCGAGTATCTGTTATTCTATATATAAAACCCCGAACCCCTCGATGAGATTCCAGTCTGTAATTCACTCCTGGGTATCTGTTATTCTATTTATAAACCACCCAAACCCCTCGATTAGATTCCAGTCTGTAATTCACTCCCGGGTATGTTATTTTATGTATAAACCACCCCGAGCCCCTCGATTAGATTCCAGTCTCTAACTCACTCCTAGGTATCTGTTATTCTATATATAAACCACCCGAACCCCTCGATTAGATTCCAGTCTGTAACTCACTCCCGGGTATCTGTTATTCTATATATAAACCCCTGAACCCCTCGATTTGATTCCAGTCTGTAACTCACTCCCTGGTATCTCTTATTCTGTATAAGAACTCCCCAAACCCCTCGATTAGATTCCAGTCTGTAACTCACTCCCGGGTATCTGTTATTCTATATATAAACCCCCCAACCCCTCGATTAGATTCCAGTCTGTAATTCACTCCTGGGTATCCGTTATTCTATATATAAACCACCTGAACCCCTCGATTAGATTCCTGTCTGTAACTCACTCCTGGGTATGTTATTTTATGTATAAACCACCCCGAGCCCCTCGAATAGATTCCAGTCTCTATCTCACTCCTGGGTATCTGTTATTTTATGTATAAACCGCCCGAACCCCTCGTTTAGATTCCAGTCCTTAACTCACTCCCGGGTATCTGTTATTCTATTTATAAACACCCGAGCCCCTCGATTAGATTCCAGTCTGTAACTCACTCCCGTGTATCTGTTATTCAATATATAAACCCCTGAGCCGCTCGATTAGATTCCAGTCTGTAACAAACACCCGGGTATCTGTTATTCTATATATAAACCACAACGAACCCCTCGATTAGATTCCAGTCTATAACTCATTCCCGGGTATCTGCTATTTTATATATAAACCCCACCCCGAACCCCTCGATTAGATTCCAGTCTGTAACTCACTCCCGGGTATCTGATATTCTAAAGGTAAACCCCCGAACCCCTCGATTAGATTCCAGTCTGTGACTCACTCCCTGGTATCTCTTATTCTGTATAAAAACACCCCAAACCCCTCGATTAGATTCCAGTCTGTAACTCACTCCCGTGTATCTGTTATTCAATATATAAACCCCTGAGCCGCTCGATTATATTCCAGTCTATAACACACACCCGGGTATCTGTTATTCTATATATAAACCGCAACGAACCCCTCGATTAGATTCCAGTCTGTAACTCATTCCCGGGTATCTGCTATTTTATATATAAACCCCACCCCAAACCCCTCGATTAGATTCCAGTCTGTAACTCACTCCCGGGTATCTGATATTCTAAATATAAACCCCCGAACCCCTCAATTAGATTCCAGTCTGTAACTCACTCCCTGGTATCTCTTATTCTGTATAAAAACCCCCAAACCCCTCGATTAGATTCCAGTCTGTAATTCACTCCCGGTTATCTGTTATTCTATATATAAACCACCCGACACCCTCGATTAGATTCCAGTCTGTAACTCACTCCCGGGTATGTTATTTTATGTATAAACCACGCCAAGCCCCTCGATTAGATTCCAGTCTGTAACTCACTCCCGAGTATCTGTTATTCTATATATAAACCCCCCAACCCCTCGATTAGATTCTAGTCTGTAATTCACTCCTGGGTATCCGTTATTCTATATATAAACCACCCGAACCCCTCGATTAGATTCCTGTCTGTAACTCACTCCTGGGTATGTTATTTTATGTATAAACCACCCCGAGCCCCTCGATTAGATTCCAGTCTCTATCTCACTCCTGGGTATCTGTTATTTTATGTATAAATCCCCCGAACCCCTCGATTAGATTCCAGTCCTTAACTCACTCCTGGGTATCTGTTATTCTATATATAAACCCCCCAAACCCCTCGATTAGAATCCAGTCTGTAATTCACTCCCGGGTATGTTATTTTATGTATAAACCACCCCGAGCCCCTCGATTAGATTCCAGTCTCTAACTCACTCCTAGGTATCTGTTATTCTATATATAAACCACCCGAACCCCTCGATTAGATTCCAGTCTGTAACTCACTCCCGGGTATGTTATTTTATGTATAAACCATCCCGAACCCCTCGATTAGATTCCAGTCTGTGACTCACTCCCGGGTATCTGTTATTCTATATATAAACCCCCGAAACACTCGATTTGATTCCAGTCTGTAACTCACTCCCTGGTTTCTCTTATTCTGTATAAGAACTCCCCAAACCCCTCGATTAGATTCCAGTCTGTAACTCACTCCCGGGTATCTGTTATTCTCTATATAAACCCCCCAACCCCTCGATTAGATACCAGTCTGTAATTCACTCCTGGGTATCCGTTATTCTATATATAAACCACCCAAACCCCTCGATTAGATTCCAGTCTGTAACTCACTCCCGGGTATCTGTTATTCTATATATAAACCACACCGAAACCCTCGATTTGATTCCAGTCTGTAACTCACTCCCGGGTAGCTGTTATTCTATATATAAACCCCCAAACCCCTCGATTAGATTCCAGTCTGTAATTCACTCCCGGGTATCTGTTATTCTATATATAAACCACCCGACACCCTCGATTAGATTCCAGTCTGTAACTCACTCCCGGGTATGTTATTTTATGTATAAAATACGCCAAGCCCCTCGATTAGATTCCAGTCTGTAACTCACTCCCGAGAATGTTATTCTATATATAAAACCCCAAACCCCTCGATTAGATTCCAGTCTGTAATTCACTCCTTGGTATCTGTTATTCTATTTATAAACACCCGAGCCCCTCGATTAGATTCCAGTCCTTAACTCACTCCCGGGTATCTGTTGTTCTGTATATAAACCACTCCAACCCCTCGATTAGATTCCAGTCTGTAATTCACTCCCGGGTATGTTATTTTATGTATAAACCACGCCAAGCCCCTCGATTAGATTCCAGTCTATAACTCACTCCCGAGTATCTGTTATTCTATATATAAAACCCCGAACCCCTCGATTAGATTCCAGTCTGTAATTCACTCCTGGGTATCTGTTATTCTATTTATAAATCACCCAAACCCCTCGATTAGATTCCAGTCTGTAACTCACTCCCGGGTATCTGTTATTCTATATATAAACCCCTGAACCCCTCGATTTGATTCCAGTCTGTAACACACTCCCTGGTATCTCTTATTCTGTATAAGAACTCCCCAAACCCCTCGATTAGATTCCAGTCTGTAACTCACTCCCGGGTATCTGTTATTCTATATATAAACCTCCCAACCCCTCGATTAGATTCCAGTCTGTAATTCACTCCTGGGTATCCGTTATTCTATATATAAACCACCCGAACCCCTCGATTAGATTCCAATCCTTAACTCACTCCTGGGTATCTGTTATTCTATATATAAACCCCTGAGCTACTCGATTAGATTCCAGTCTGTAACTCACTCCCGGGTATATGTTATTCTATATATAAACCACCCGAACCCCTCGATTAGATTCCAGTCTGTAACTCGCTCCCGGGTATCTGTTATTCTATATATAAACCACCCGAACCCCTCGATTAGATTCCAGTCCATAACTCACTCCCGGGTATCTGTTATGGTATATATAAACCCCCTGAACCCCTCAATTAGATTCCAGTCTGTAACTCGCTCCCGGGTATCTGTTATGGTTTATATAAACCCCCTGAACCCCTCGAATAGATTCCAGTCTGTAACTCACTCCCAGGTATCCGTTATTCTGCATATAAACCACCCCGAACCCCTCGATTAGATTCCAGTCTGTAACTCACTCCCGGGTACCCCTGGTTACGATGACTGCCGGACTGGTGAGTGAGCTGATTATTCTGACCGGTTTGCCTTCTCCCCAGGTCACGAGGTCGCTGGCATGGTGACGGTGAAACATATCTATGAAATTGCCAAGGTGAAGTCACAGGACGAGAGCTTTCTCCTGCAGGACATGTCGCTGGAGAACGTGTGTAAGGGTTTGATCGGTTGTGCCAAGTCCCTCGGGATCAAAGTGGTTCGAGAGTAAGTCCTTGAGCTGGGTGTGCCCCCTGGTTGGTTAATGTACAAAACCCGTACAGATTATGGAGGGTGTTTGGTGGGGAGTGAGGGGGTAAACCAGCTTGTCGGGGGTGGGGGGTGGGGGGTGATTCCTGCTCCCCACTCCCCGTCCAGTAGCCCCAGTGCTAACCGAGCGGGTGCGTCAGGACCTGGTGTTCCCTGGTGATGCAGCCCATGGTTGAGCAGCTCCTGCCAATCACCAGCTGCCCTGTTGGGGGGTGTGGGGGTGGGGCACTCTCACATATCGAGAGTGGACCCCCGGTGAGGGGGGGCAGTGTGTTGGGGAGAGTCCTGGGGAGATTCACGCCTGTCGCTCAGTGAAGATTTGCAGCTTGCAGTGGGGCTGTGGGGAGTTTGTGCATCTTTCTAATTGTATTAACCATCTCTTTCTCTCTCCCGCCCCCCACCCCCCCCCCCGGACTCTCCGCAGCCTCTCTTCCGAGGACTATGCCAGGTTTCGTGAGGAGAGGGAGGAGCAGCTGAGGGCAGAGGCTGCCTCCCTCGATGCAGCAGCCAGCAAGAAGAAATAATCCATCGGGTGAAACTCATCCTCACCCGATCCACAACCAGAAACCAACCCCGCACCCCACTCTCCCCCTCCCCTCCCCTCCCCTTTCAGTCCCCCTGCCCTCCCTCCTGCCCTCCCTCTCTCCTCTCCCTCACTCCCTCGGGTTGACACTCTGTGGTTGATGACGAAGGGTGAGACTATTATCCCGAGAGCCCCTCTCACAGCCGAGCAGCTTCCAGACTCCAGCTTCTTTCGGTTTCCAGACGGCCGGGGAGACGCAGGCCGTGGGACTGGGGTCCAGGCGCTGGGAGTGTAAGGGGAGGGGGTCCGGGGGGCTGGGTGTGTTGGGGGGAGGGGGTCCGGGGGGCTGGGTGTGTTGGGGGGAGGGGGTCCGGGGGGGCTGGGTGTGTTGGACGGAGGGGGTCCGGGGGGGCTGGGTGTGTTGGACGGAGGGGGTCCGGGGGGGCTGGGTGTGTTGGACGGAGGGGGTCCGGGGGGGCTGGGTGTGTTGGGGGGAGGGGGTCCGGGGGGGCTGGGTGTGTTGGGGTGAGGGGGTCCGGGGGGGCTGTGTGTGTTGGGGGGAGGGGGTCCGGGGGGCTGGGTGTGTTGGGGTGAGGGGGTCCGGGGGGGCTGTGTGTGTTGGGGGGAGGGGGTCCGGGGGGGCTGGCTGTGTTGGGGTGAGGGGGTCCGGGGGGGCTGGGTGTGTTGGGGGGAGGGGGTCCGGGGGGCTGGGTGTGTTGGACGGAGGGGGTCCGGGGGGGCTGGGTGTGTTGGACGGAGGGGGTCCGGGGGGGCTGGGTGTGTTGGGGGGAGGGGGTCCGGGGGGGCTGGGTGTGTTGGACGGAGGGGGTCCGGGGGGGCTGGGTGTGTTGAGGGGGGGTCTCTGTTATCTCCATTCTGTGCCCCCCTGGGTCTGTGCTTGCTTGTCTGCCCCGTGTTTTCTCTCCGATGTTGTCAATCCGGCAAACATTAAACAAATTGAAACCTGCAGTTGCTTCCGCTTCGAATCTGGCTCCTGGGTTTCGAGTGGTCGATGTGGCCTCAGCTTCCGTCCCCGTCTGTTCAGTCCCTTCAGCAGTGAACCGGCTGAGCCCCCAGCGCTTCCCTGTGTCGCCAGCAGAGGTCAGCCCCTGCTCACAGAATCAGACCGGCTCCTCAACGCTTCCGAACTCACCCTGTGACTATCGGAGACCCCGGCACAAGCCGTCGGGGGCGGGGGAGCCTCTGGGACTCAGGACCACCTCCAGGGGCGTGAGATTGTCTAATTCAGCACAGGCTGGGGTCTGGAGCCCAGACATTTCCTGCTCTGGAACAGCGGCAGGGGTTTGTGGGTGGGTGTGGGGCGGACCGGGTTTGGTGGGTTGGTTGGGGGGGGGAGGGGGGGGCCGCTGGGGGGTGGGGCCGCGGGGGGGGTGGGGGGTGGGGGGGTGGTTGTCTTGGTGACAGGGGTTAGGGTCAAACTAATTTGCCGAGTTGCAATGGGGGTGAGTAATTTCAGTGCCTCCTGGTGGGATATGTATCTATATGCAGCAGGGTCAGGCAAAGCTGTGATGCCCTCCCAGTTGAATATCCCACCTGGGGCTCACTGTAAAAGACAGAGGCCTCCTGGGGCTGGCGCACTGTGGTGGGAGTGTTTGGTTGGTGCCCCTGGAACTTGTTGCCCCCCCCCCCCCCCTTCAAGAGTTTGTACCTTCACAAAGCAGGGGAGCCCAACCAGGAGTGGCATCGCAAGGCTGCCTAAGGAGCTTTCAAAGAGAGTCTGAGCTGGTGCTCCCAAGAGTTCAGGATGTGGTCAGTGGGAGAGACGAGTTTTGCAGTAAAATTGCAGTCTGTCTTGACAAGACACTGGAATGGATCCAAGCTCTACTAGAAATACTGGCAGAGAGAGAGAGAGAGACATCAATAAACTAATTGTTTCACACCCAGAGGTTAGGGATCCTTCCTGCCTCTCCCAGTTCTTGCATTCTTTACCCCCTCTCACCCAGTTCTACAACAGCTCAGCGAGCTGAGCGTTCACCAGATTTCTTAACCAACTCTGACCAGGTTCCATGTTGGTAAGATATTTGACTGCAGGCTGCGTCATGCCCAGCTCAGTCTGGCCTTCACAGAATCACAAAGCAGAAGAGGCCCTTCGGCCAATCGAGTCTGCACCGACACGTGAGAAACACCTGACCTACCTCCCTAATCCCATTTACCAGCACTTGGCCCATAGCCTCGAATGTTATGATGTGCCAAGTGCTCATCCAGGTACTTTTTAAAGGATGTGAGGCAACCCGCCTCCACCACCCTCCCAGTCAGCGCATTCCAGACCCTCACCACCCTCTGGGTAAAAAGGTTTTTTCTCACATCCCCCTAAATCTCTTGCCCCTCACCTTGAACTTATGCCCCCTCGTGACTGACCCTTCAACTAAGGGGAACAGCTGCTCCCAATCCACCCTGTCCATGCCCCTCATAATCTTGTACACCTCGATCAGGTCACCCCTCAGTCTTCTCTGCTCCAACGAAAACAACCCAAGTCTATCCAACCTCTCTTCATAACTTAAATATTTCATCCCAGGCAACATCCTGGTGAATCTCCTCTGCACCCCCTCCAGTGCAATCACATCCTTCCTATAATGTGGTGACCAGAACAGCACACAGTACTCCAGCTGTGGCCTCACCAAGGTCCTATACAACTCCAACATGACCTCCCTACTTTTGTAATCTATGCCTCGATTGATAAAGGCAAGTGTCCCATTTGCCTTTTTCACCTTCCCACTAACATGCCCCTCCTCCTTCAGAGATCTATGGACACATGCGCCAAGGTCCCTTTGTTCCACAGAACTTCCTAGTGTCATGCCGTTCATTGAATACTTCCTTGTCAAATTATTCCTTCCAAAGTGTATCACCTAACACTTTTCAGGGTTAAATTCCATCTGCCACTTATCTGCCCATTTGACCATCCCATCTATATCTTCCTGTAGCCCAATACACTCAGCCTCACTGTTAACCACCCGACCAATCTTTGTGTCATCCGCAAACTTACCAATCCTACCCCCCACATAGTTATCTCTGTTGTTTATATAAATGACGAATAATAGGGGACCCAGCACAGATCCCTGTGGTACGCCACTGGACACTGGCTTCCAGTCACTAAAGCAGCCTCCTGTCATCACCCTCTGTCTCCTACAACTAAGCCAATTTTGAATCCACCTTATCAAATTACCCTGTATCCCATGTGCCTTTACCTTCTTTATAAGTCTCCCATGTGGGACCTTGTCAAAGGCTTTGCTGAAATCCATTAAACTACATCAACTGCACTACCCTCATCTACACACCTGGTCACCTCTTCAAAAAATTCAATCACATTTGTTAGGCATGACCTCCCTCTGGCAAAGCCATGCTGACTATCCCTGATCAAACCTTGCCTCTCCAAGTGGAGATAGATACTCTCCTTCAGAACTTTCTCCAAAAGTTTCCCTACCACTGACGTGAGACTCACTGGCCTGTAGTTCCCTGGCTTATCTCTACAACCCTTCTTAAATAGCGGAACCACATTAGCTGTTCTCCAGTCCTCTGGAACCTCCCCCGTGGCCAGAGAGGAATTAAAATTTGGGTCAGAGCCCCTGTGATCTCCTCCCTTGCCTCCCTCAGTCTGGGACACAAATCATCCAGAACTGGAGATTTGTCCACTTTTAAGCCTGCCAACACCTCCAATACCTTGTCACTCCCTATATCAATTTGCTCAAGAACCTCACAGTCTCTCTCCCCCAAGTTCAATACCTTCATCCTCATTCTCTTGTGTGAAGACAGATATGAAGTATTCATTCAACACACTAGCGATGTCCTCTGGCTCCATCCATAGATTGGCCCCTTGGTCCCTTAGGGGCCCTACTCTTTCCCTGGTTATCCTCTTCCCATTGATATAGAATATCTTGGGATTTTCCCTACTTTTACCATCCAGAGCTTTCTCATATCCCCTCTTTGCTCTCCTAATTGCTTTCTTAAGCTCCACCCTGCACTGTCTGTACTCCACTAATGCCTCCACTGATTTGCTTCCCATGTACCTGCTAAAAGCCTCTCTTTTCTTCCTCATCATATCCTGAATATCTCTGGTCATCCATGGTTCTCTGGGCTTGTTACTCCTCCCTATCACCCTAGAGGGAACATGTTGAGCCTGTACCCTCCCCATTTCCTTTTTGAACACCCCCCACTGTTCCTCTGTAGATTTCCCCACAAGTAACTGTTCCCAGTCTACCTTGGCCAGATCCTGCCTTATTTTACTAAAATCCACTCTCCCCCAATCCAAAACATTTTTTTGCAACTTGTCTATATCTTTGTCCACAACAAACTTAAATTGTACCATGTTGTGGTCACTATCACCAAAATGCTCCCCCACCACCACCTCAGCCACCTGTCTGACTTCATTCCCCAGAATTAGGTCCAGCAATGCACCATCCCTTGTTGGACCCTCTACATATTGACCTAAAAAGTTCTCCTGTACACATTTCAAGAAATCCCCTCCATCCAAGCCCTTAACACTATGTCTATCCCAATTAATGTTGGGAAAGTTGAAATCACCTAATATAATTACCCTATTGTTATTGTTTTTACACACCTCCGCAAATTGAGCACATATTTGCTCCTCAATTTCCCACTGACTATCTGGGGGTCTATAATAAGCACCTAGCAATGTGGCTGCCCCTTTTTTTATTCCTAAGCTCCACCCACAAAGCTTCATTTGATGCCCCCTCCAAGATATCATCTCTCCTTACTGCAGTAACTGACTCCTTAACTAATAATTCAATGCCTCCTCCTCTTTTACCCCCCCTCCCCTGTCTCGCCTGAAGATTCTATATCCTGGAATGTTGAACTGCCAATCCTGCCCCTCCCTCAACCACATCTCAGTGATGGCTACTATATCACAATTCCACGTGTCAATCCTCACCCTTAACTCATCCATTTTACCTGTAATACTCCTGGCATTAAAGTAGAGGCCATCCAGCCTTGCCTTACTCCCTTGAAACTTAATGCAGCTGTACTCACTCTGACTTGGTTGTTTTACTGTATTATGATATGTCCCTATTCTGCTAACACTCTGTGTCCCCTCCCCTGCCGAATTAGTTTACACTCCTCCCAACAGCACTAACAAACCCGCCTGCAAGGATGTTAGTCTCTCTGGTTCAGATGTAGACTGTCCCACTTGTACAGGTCCCACCCTCCCCAGAAACAGTCCCAATGATCCAGGAATCTAAAACCCTCCCTCCTGCACCAGCTCTTAAGCCACATATTCATCTGCGCTATTCTCCTATTTCTGAGCTCGCTAGCACGTGGCACTGGGAGTAATCCAGAGATTACAACCCAAGAGGTCTTGCTTTTCAGTCTACTGCCTAACTCCCTGGATTCTTGATGCAAAACCTCATCCCTCTTTCTAGCCATGTCATTGGTACCAACATGTACCATGACCTCTGCCTTATCACCCTCCCCCTTCAGGATGCTCTGCAGCCGTTCAGTGACATCCCGGACCCTGGCACCAGGGAGGCAACACACCATCCTGGAGTCACATTGATGGCCACAGTAGCGCCTATCTGTTCTCCTGACTATAGAATCCCCTATTACTATTGCTCTTCCTCTCTTTCCCCCCTCCTGTACAGACAGGCTGCTTGTGGTGGCAGATGCTTGGCTCTGTCCGCACTCCCTGGAGGAACCAGCGCCCTGATCAGCCTCCAAAATGGAATACTGATTTGCGAGTGGGACCCCAGGGGACTCCTGAACTACCTGCCTGTTTCTCTTGGACTGCCTGTTGGTCACCCATTCCCTCTCTTCCTCAAGTCCCTTCAGCTGCAGTGTGACCCCCTCTCTAAACATGCTACCCACGATGCTCTCAGACTCGCGGATGCTCCAGTGTCCCCAGCCGCTGTTCCAGCTCTGAAACCCCAGCTTCCAGGAGCTGCAGCTGGACACACTTCCTGCTGGTCCCCGGCACTGGAAATGTCCCCGGCTTCCCACATGGAGCCTAAGGTTCACACCACGGCTTTGAGCTCTTCACGTGATATTCACACACTTTTTCCAGTCAGGGCTGAGGAAGGTGAACCCTGGCTGATTAACCCCACTTCACACCCCCTCCCCCAGTCTGTCCCCATCCAACCGAGAGATACTGACTTCAAATGTTAACACCCACCAGACAGATCAACAAATTCAGCGAAGGCTGAGGGTAGAATCTGGGCGCTCACTGTGCGTGTGGATGTGTATGCGAGTGTGGATGGAGGTGCACACATGTGGACGTGTGGGTGCGTGTGTGCATGTCTGGGTGTGGATGTGCGCCTGCGCAGTGGGGTGAACCTGGGTGGGTGTTGTGCGTAAAGGTGCACGTCTGTGTGGATGTCCATGGGTATGGATGTGTCAGTCATATCAGTGAGTACACACAACTCCAAGCCAGAATACTGTGGGCTTTTGAGAGTCACTCGAGACCAGAGCTCCAGAATCCAAGCTAACAATTGCCGTGCTACTGATGAGGGAGCGTCGCGCTGTCGGAGGGTCAGTACTGAGGGAGCGCCACACTGTCGGAGGGTCAGTGCTGAGGGAGTGCCGCACTGTCGGAGGGTCAGTGCTGAGGGAGCGCCGCACTGCCGGAGGGTCAGTGCTGAGGGAGCGCCGCAATGTCGGAGGGTCAGTACTGAGGGAGCACCGCGCTGTCGGAGGGTCAGTGCTGAGGGAGCGCCGCACTGTCGGAAGGTCAGTGCTGAGGGATCGCCGCACTGTCAGAGGGTCAGTGCTGAGGGAGCGCCGCACATTCAGAGGGTCAGTGCTGAGGGAGAGCCGCACTGTCAGAGGGTCAGTACTGAGGGAGCGCCACACTGTCGGAGGGTCAGTGCTGAGGGAGCGCCGCGCTGTCGGAGGGTCAGTGCTGAGGGAGAGCCGCGCTGTCCGAGGGTCAGTGCTGAGGGAGAGCCGCGCTGTCGGAGGGTCAGTGCTAAGGGAGTGCCGCACTGTCAGAGGGTCAGTACTGAGGGAGAGCCGCACTGTCGGAGGGTCAGTACTGAGGGAGAGCCGCACTGTCGGAGGGTCAGTACTGAGGGAGCGCCACACTGTCAGAGAGTCAGTACTGAGGGACAGCCGGACTGTCGGAGGGTCAGTACTGAGGGAGAGCCGCACTGTCAGAGGGTCAGTACTGAGGGAGAGCCGCACTGTCGGAGGGTCAGTACTGAGGGAGGGCCGCGCTGTCGGAGGGTCAGTGCTGAGGGAGCGCCGCACTGTCAGAGGGTCAGTACTGAGGGAGCGCCGCACTGTCAGAGGGTCGGTGCTGAGGGAGAGCCGCACTGTCAGAGGGTCAGTACTGAGGGAGAGCCGCAATGTCAGAGGGTCAGTACTGAGGGAGAGCCGCACTGTCAGAGGGTCAGTACTGAGGGAGAGCCGCGCTGTCGGAGGGTCAGTGCTGAGGGAGCGCCGCGCTGTCGGAGGGTCAGTGCTGAGGGAGAGCCGCACTGTCGGAGGGTCAGTGCTGAGGGAGCGCCGCACTGTCGGAGGGTCAATGCTGAGGGAGCGCCGCACTGTCGGAGGGTCAGTGCTGAGGGAGCGCCGCAATGTCGGAGGGTCAGTACTGAGGGAGCGCCGCACTGTCGGAAGGTCAGTGCTGAGGGATCGCCATACTGTCAGAGGGTCAGTACTGAGGGAGCGCCGCACTGTCAGAGGGTCAGTGCTGAGGGAGAGCCGCACTGTCAGAGGGTCAGTACTGAGGGAGAGCCGCACTGTCGGAGGGTCAGTACTGAGGGAGAGCCGCGCTGTCGGAGGGTCAGTACTGAGGGAGAGCCGCGCTGTCGGAGGGTCAATGCTGAGGGAGCGCCGCACTGTCAGAGGGTCAGTGCTGAGGGAGAGCCGCACTGTCAGAGTGTCAGTACTGAGGGAGAGCCGCACTGTCGGAGGGTCAGTACTGAGGGAGAGCCGCACTGTCAGAGGGTCAGTACTGAGGGAGAGCCGCACTGTCGGAGGGTCAGTACTGAGGGAGAGCCGCACTGTCGGAGGGTCAGTACTGAGGGAGAGCCGCGCTGTCTGAGGGTCAGTGCTGAGGGAGCGCCGCGCTGTCCGAGGGTCAGTGCTGAGGGAGAGCCGTGCTGCCGGAGGGTCAGTGCTGAGGGAGAGCCGTGCTGTCGGAGGGTCAGTGCTGAGGGAGCGCCACACTGTCGGAGGGTCAGTACTGAGGGAGAGCCGCACTGTCGGAGGGTCAGTACTGAGGGAGAGACGCGCTGTCGGAGGGTCAGTGCTGAGGGAGCGCCACGCTGTCGGAGGGTCAGTGCTGAGGGAGAGCCGCGCTGTCCGAGGGTCAGTGCTGAGGGAGAGCCGCGCTGTCGGAGGGTCAGTGCTGAGGGAGCGCCGCACTGTCAGAGGGTCAGTGCTGAAGGAGAGCCGCACTGTCAGAGGGTCAGTACTGAGGGAGAGCCGCACTGTCAGAGGGTCAGTACTGAGGGAGAGCCGCACTGTCGGAGGGTCAGTACTGAGGGAGAGCCGCACTGTCGGAGGGTCAGTACTGTGGGAGCGCCGCACTGTCAGAGGGTCAGTACTGAGGGACAGCCGCACTGTCAGAGGGTCAGTACTGAGGGAGAGCCGCACTGTCGGAGGGTCAGTACTGAGGGAGAGCCGCGCTGTCGGAGGGTCAGTGCTGAGGGAGCGCCACACTGTCAGAGGGTCAGTACTGAGGGAGCGCCGCACTGTCAGAGGGTCAGTGCTGAGAGAGAGCCGCACTGTCAGAGGGTCAGTACTGAGGGAGAGCCGCACTGTCGGAGGGTCAGTACTGAGGGAGAGCCGCACTGTCGGAGGGTCAGTGCTGAGGGAGAGCCGCACTGTCAGAGGGTCAGTGCTGAGGGAGAGCCGCGCTGTCGGAGGGTCAGTGCTGAGGGAGAGCCGCACTGTCGGAGGGTCAGTGCTGAGGGAGCGCCGCACTGTCGGAGGGTCAGTGCTGAGGGAGCGCCGCACTGTCGGAGGGTCAGTGCTGAGGGAGCGCCGCAATGTCGGAGGTTCAGTACTGAGGGAGCGCCACACTGTCGGAAGGTCTGTGCTGAGGGATCGCCACACTGTCAGAGGGTCAGTACTGAGGGAGCGCCGCACTGTCAGAGGGTCAGTGCTGAGGGAGAGCCGCACTGTCAGAGGGTCAGTACTGAGGGAGAGCCGCACTGTCGGAGGGTCAGCACTGAGGGAGAGCCGCGCTGTCGGAGGGTCAGTACTGAGGGAGAGCCGCGCTGGCGGAGGGTCAATGCTGAGGGAGCGCCGCACTGTCAGAGGGTCAGTGCTGAGGGAGAGCCGCGCTGTCGGAGGGTCAGTGCTGAGGGAGCGCCACACTGTCGGAGGGTCAGTGCTGAGGGAGCGCCACACTGTCGGAGGGGCCATCTTTCAGGATGAGACATTAAACCGAGGCCCCATCTGCCCTCTCGGGTGGGTGTAAAAGATCCCATGGTCACTATTGGAAGAAGAGCAGGGGGGAGTTCTCCCCGGTGTCCTGGGGCCAATATTTATCCCTCACCCAACATCACTAAAAACAGATGATCTGGGTCATTCTCACATTGCTGTTTGTGGGATCTTGCTGTGCAACAAGTGGCTGCCTCTGCATTTCAGACATTACAACAGTGACCCCTCTTCCTCCAGGCACCACAGTCTAAAGGGATGTTGGTGACAATGGACCTCCATTGGACTGGTCCACAGGATCATACTTGGCACAGTACAGTAGTGGTTGGCTGTTGCCTCCTGCAGTATTGCTGATCTGCTCTCACCTCGTGCCCTCAGGGGGGGATTTACAGGCTGATAATCAATCTGTTTGGACACATTCTGAACACACCCTCCATGGCCATCAGGTCCTGATGTGGGATTTGAACCTGGAGTTTCTGGGGTAGAGGCAGGGGCATTAACCCCTGCACCATTCATTGATGGGATGATCAGGCCAGCATTTAATTACCCATCCCTAACTACCCTTGTTCAGAGGGCAATTAAGAGTCAACCACTTTGCCGTGGGTCTGGAGTCACATGTCAGCCGGACAGGGTACAGACGGCAGACATCCTCCTCTTTCAGAGAGCCAGATGGGCTTTTACTGACAGGCGTCAGTTGTTTCATGGTCATCATCAGAATTTTAATTCCAGATTCTTATTAAATTCAAAATTCCACCATCTGCTGTGGTGGGTTTCGAACCCCGGTCCCCACGGTATCACCCTGGGGTCTCTGGTATACTAGCCCAGCAACAATACCAATCTGCTATCACCTCCTACTGGAAAAGCCTTTCGTTGACTGTGAAATGCTTTGGAGGGTGGGCTGGTTACTGGGGAGGTGAAAGGCATCGGAGCAATGGAAAAGTTTCTTTAGTGAGTAAAACATTCACTGGAATATAGATTTGAAATGCACTCTTTAATATAAATATCTTCACATAGCATTAAGTTCCACAAGACTTTGAGAATGTACACACAAAAACACTGTTTCACAATGTACGTATCCTGAGATTATCAAAAATGCTTGCATTTGTTAATAAATATACATTAATATATATGTACAAACATATATAATCTTTCTGTGAGGAAATACGAGAATTTAAACAGGATTCAATCCTTATACTTATACCGTAGAGAGTTCTACGATAGCCATGATGACACATGAATAATACATTCAAAATGTGTCATTTATACAGTAATCATATCGAAAAAAGTTATATCCATCTCTTTCTTACGATTTGGTTAGTCACTACAAGTGATACAGTTACATCTGTAAGTATGTCTTACAATATCCTTCTCCATACCAACACAAGTCTACTCAGAGTTTGATCATTACACTGACTGCTTGCACCTTTAGCATGATTACAATGCCATAATGTTACAGAAAGGAAGGTTTTCTTTTTAAAATACAATAAACACCCCCTCCCCGAACCCCATGCAGTGCGTTGTAAGGAGAGAATTAAGAGCTTTAAACAGTGTCCTTTAGTTTCAAAGATATATCTTTGATAGTAGCTGCTTCACAAAATATGACAATATGCCATACTCGATGAAGTAAGTCACAGACTTATTTCAAAACGAGGTGTTACCTCCACTTCCATCTGTAAAAGAGAAAAAGAGACAGAGAGAAAGCAACCAGTTAGTCAGATCCAAATTCTGTCCCATTGTTCATAACATTACTCCCTCTCCTGGTAGGAGGGTGTAATTACAATGTGACATGTTTACATAGCTATTTTCCATTATATTTAAATCGCCTATTCTCCGAAAACTTATAAGGGAGAAATGCATTGCAGGATTAAGATTTTTAAGATATCACAGTCAGAAATTAAGCCGAGCATCCAATTAAAATTCAGCAATTTTTTTTCCCTGCCACATTGAATGAAAAAAATTAAAACTTTTTTTGAACTTTAAAAGTTAGAGAAAAAAATTACAAGTGAGCCCGGGGGTGGGGGGTAGGGGAGGGGTCACAATCTGAACTCCTTGAAGTGACAGTAAGGAAGGTGTTCACTTCGATAGGGTCTGGTTTCCTCATTTTTCAGTTAAGATGGTGACCATTCCCACTCCAAACAGATCAATTCCCTTCGCACGAGGCATTGGCCTTTCAGACTGGAGTTATACCGCACATGGTGTCAACACTGACCCGCCTCCAGAAATGGAAGGGGAGTGAGACAGGCCTTTTTTTGAAATTGAAAATTTCGAGGCCGAGGTTGACAAATTTCCGTTGGGTGAGGGGATTAAGGGTTAAGGAACCAAGGCGGGCAGATGGAGTCAAGATACAGATTATCCAAAATTGAACTGAGGGGCTGAATGGCCTCCTCCCAGTCCTATATAAGTTGGGCTGAATGGCCTCTTCCTGCTCTGGGTTTGATCTGATTATTAATGGGCTCATGTTCACGAGAGGGAGAAGGGGCTTGACCTACCTTGATGGAAGTATTCATGGCCATGACTCTGGAGTTGATACAACTCATCGATGAACCCATCACAGGGGGACCTTGAGACAATCGTCTCAAATACAGTTTCGTACGAAGTCAACTCTTCAAGGAAGGATTGTTCTTCTGGAGACAAGTCAGTCGCGGGGCACGCGTCTGGGTTGCAGGCTGATCCCGCGCGGTTGGATTCCACGTCAGCGGGACATCCGGAATTTCCACCCAACTGGTGGCAGCTGGGACCTGGGGGGCTTCTCTCCATCGTGGGAGCGCCCAGGTCCCTCAAAATGTTCTCGATGACATCTTCGTCCTCGTCATCTTCCTCGCCGAAGCTAATCATGGAGAAGTCTACGCTCCTCCACTGCTTGAGGGCTTGGAAGTCCAGGATTGGGGCCTCGGCGGGGAGGGAGGAACTACGGCTCTCACCGATGTCTTTGGCGTTGTTGTCCTGCGAGGGGGCAGGCTCTGTTCCCAAGCAGGACTCCCGGCTGTCGGCCAAGTGGCAGCCAATGCGCTTGGCCAGAGCGTCGATCTGGGTCTGTTCCATGCCCTCCAGGTAGCCGAAGTAGCAGCTGGCGGGCAACTTGATGGGCGAGGCCTCTGGGGTCAGGATGCCCTCGGGAGTACTGGGCACGTGGATGTAGAGGGGGGTGGGCACCTGGGGCAGGCCCATCACGGTGCAGCCCCCATTGCCGGGGCTGTCTGGCGAAGGGGGCAGCCTCTCATACAGCGAGGCACAGGGCTCCAGGGGATAGTAGATCTCGGTGGTGGTGGTCTGGCCGAATGGCTCCTGGCCCCCGAAGGTGAAGGTGGGCCCCAGCAGCTGGGGGGTGCAGGGCGGAGTAGGCGAGTTGGCTCCAAACATGCAGTCACTGTACAACAACTCTGGGAGCTTGGTGGCACGCCCCACCCCTGTCACACCCCCCTGCTCCTTCTCCTGTGGTGGAGCAGGGAGGAGCCCCCTCTGGCTGTCCTCTTCCCTCCCGGTCGGCGCAGGCACCTCGGCAAAGTCGAGGCCACATATCCCACTGAAATCGAAGGACTGGGCCGAAACTCCGCTGGTCGGGGTTCCAGCCACGGGCGTGAAGACTGTGTCGGGGCTGGACAGGTAGCTGGGAGACTGCACTGGCTCCTGGTGAGATGGTGGAGCTGGGAGAGCATACGGAAACAGCAGAGTGTCCTCCTGCTCCTCAGTCAGCTGTTGTCGGAGGCACCAGGCTTCAGATTCACTGTAAAACAACAAGATAATCCAACATGAGAACACACGCCAATGCTTCAACACACACATTACACACGTCACACACGTCACACACATCACACACGTTACACGTGTTACACACGTTACACATGTTACACACGTCACACACGTCACACACATTAAACAACACACACATTACACACGTCACACACATCACACACGTTACACGTGTTACACACGTTACACATGTTACACACGTCACACATGTCACACACGTTACACAACACACACGTTACACACGTTACGCACTTATACACGTTATGCACATTACACACATTACACATGTCACACACGTCACACACGTTACACACGTCACACGTTACGCACGTTATGCACATTACACATGTCACACACGTCGCACACGTCACACACGTTACACACGTCACACACGTCACACACGTTACACGTCACACACGTTACACACGTTACACAAGGCTGTGATGTGAAACCCTTTCCAAACACGGGTTAGACCCCAGCAGGAGGATCCTGTCCAATTCTGGGCCCCACACTTTAGGAAGGATGTCAAGGTCTCGGAGAGGGTGGGGAGGAGATTTTCTAGAATGTTCCCAGGGATGAGGGGACCTCAGTTCATGTGGAGAGACTGGGAGAAGCTGGGATTGTTCTCCTTAGAGCAGAGAAGGTTAAGGGGGAGATTGAATCGAGGTGTTCAAAATCAGGAGGGGTTTGGATAGAGTGAATGAGGCAGGAGGGTCGGTAACCAGAGGGGACACAGATTGAAGAGAATCGGTAATAGAGCCAGAGGGGGAGATGAGGAGAATGTTTTTTTTTGCACAGCGAGTTGTTGTGATCTGGGAGGCGCTGCCTGAAAGGGCGGTGGAAGCAGATTCAATAGGAACTTTCAAAAGGGGGGAATTGGAGAAATACTCGAAAAGGAGAAATTTGCAGGGTGATGAAGAAAAGAGCAGCAGGGAGAGTGGGGCTAATTGAATAGGACTTTCAAAGGGCCAGCACAGGCTCGATGGGCTGAATGGCCTCCTGACCTTCCTTTGGTTTGTTGCAAGCCCGGATTGGTGGTGCAGTGAAGGTTAGTGGTAGATGCTCTGTGTAAGAGTTTGAATCCTTACCTCACTGTATAATTGTAGCAGAGTACTGGCACCTCAGCACATTCCACCTGAAGCACCATATAGACCCAGATCCACTGGGTATTCTTGGACTGGAGACGGACAATCATCTCCACTCTGGCTTCACTTCCTCCACTCACTGAAAAGCACAAGGAGCAGAGAGAACCCATTAAAACACACGTCCTGGGAATGACAGAGAATAAATGAACAAGAGACACACAGAGAGGACATGGGAAAACCCTTTCTCTCTCTCTCTCTCTCACTCTCTCTCAATACTTACAAAAACGGTAATGCTGGGCAGAGGCGTGTGTCAGATCTTGAGGATGCAGCAAGTTGTACCAGGATTTTCCAATGAGTTCAGTTTTCTGATAACCCAAGTAGTAGCCAACGCTGTCAGGGAAAGGACATGATCAATTATTAGCAACAGGCCAGAAACATGCAGCCAAAAACTGAAAAGAACAGAGCTCATGAAGAGTGTTTCTATCTTAACCCTGTACATAGGCCCAAGGACCAGTCTGACTCTGTGTTCTACTGTGGCATGTGTGTGTCTGTGAGTGTGTGTGTCTGTGAGTGTGTGTGTCTGTGAGTGTGTGTGTGTCTGTGAGTGTGAGAGAGAGAGTGTGTGTATATACAGGACAGGTGAGTGTGTGCATACAGGACAGGTGAGTGTGTGTGTACAGGACAGGTGAGTGTGTGTATATATATACAGGACCGGTGAGTGTATGTGTACGGGACAGGTGAGTGTGTGTGTATGGGACAGGTGAGTGTGTGTGTGTGTATGGGACAGGTGAGTATGTGTATATATACAGGACCAGTGAGTGTGCATGTACAGGACAGGTGAGTGTGTGTGTGTGTATGGGACAGCTGAGTGTGAGTGTACGGGACAGGTAAGTGTGTGTGTACAGGACAGGTGACTGTGTGTGTACAAGACTGGTGAATGTGTGTGTACAGAACAGGTGAATGTGTGTGTACAGGACAGGTGACTGTGTGTGTACAGGACAGGTGAGTGTGTGTGTACAGGACAGGTAAGTGTGTGTGTACAGGACAGGAGAGTCTGTGTAAATTTACAGGACAGATGAGTTTGTGCATACGGGACAGGTGAGTGTGTGTGTACAGGACCAGTGTGTGTGTGTATGGGACATGTGAGTGTGTGTATACAGGACAGGTGAGTATGTGTGTACAGGACAGGTGAGTGTGTGTGTACGGGACAGGTGAGTGTGTGTGTATGGGACAGGTGAGTGTGTGTGTACGGGACATGTGAGTGTGTGTGTATGGGACAGGTGAGTGTGTGTGTACGGGACAGGTGAGTGTGTGTGTACAGGACAGGTGAGTGTGTGTGCATGGGACAGGTGAGTGTGTGTGTACAGGACAGGTGAGTGTTTGTGTATGGGACAGGTGAGTGTGTGTGTACAGGACAGGTGAGTGTGTGTGTACGGGACAGGTGAGTGTGTGTGTATGGGACAGGTGAGTGTGTGTGTACAGGACAGGTGAGTGTGTGTGTACAGGACAGATGAGTGTGTGTGTACAGGACAGGTGAGTGTGTCTGTATGGGACAGATGAGTGTGTGTGTACAGGACAGATGAGTATGTGTGTACAGGACAGGTGAGTGTGTGTGTACAGGACAGGTGAGTGTGTGTGTACAGGACAGGTGAGTGTGTGTGTACAGGACAGATGAGTGTGTGTGTACAGGACAGGTGAGTGTGTGTGTATGGGACAGATGAGTGTGTGTGTACAGGACAGATGAGTGTGTGTGTATGGGACAGGTGAGTATGTGTGTACGGGACAGATGAGTGTGTGTGTACGGGACAGATGAGTGTGTGTGTATGGGACAGATGAGTGTGTGTGTGCAGGACAGGTGAGTGTGTGTGTATGAGACATGTGAGTGTGTGTGTACAGGACAGATGAGTGTGTGTGTATGGGACAGGTGAGTATGTGTGTATGGGACAGATGAGTGTGTGTGTACAGGACAGGTGAGTGTGTGTGTACAGGACAGGCGAGTGTACTTTTCCTCTTACCTGTCAGAGAGCTGGGTGAACATCATGTCCTTGGAGTGCTGACTCTCGAAGAAGCCCAGAAACAGGTGATTGTCAAAGAGTCGGGGCCTGGTGTCTAGCGGGGCACAGAAAGCGATGAAGACCGGTTTGGAGGACCAGTAAGCTCCGGAGGGGGGCTGGTGGTATCGGCCCCTGATCAGCACCAACTTGTTGCCCGCACTCTGCCTCCGGACTGACCTCGAGGTGTTAAAACGGCATCGGAAGAGGCGCTCTGGAAGGTGGCAAAGGAGGAGAGGATGAAGGAAGCTGCTGGAGCAAAAGGGTGTGAAAATATCGGCTGGATACACTCACTGAGGAGGGGAAGGGAGCAGTCACTCACCACTTTCTGACGGAGAGGTAAACATCAAGTTACTGCTCAACACCAGATGGTCCAACGAGTCAGTAATATCGTAAATGCTGTCTCCCTGAGCGACCAGGTCCACCTGTAACACAAGAAGAGGAGCCTTTAAAATACAGCAGCAATTTAAAACTGACTGCAGTCTGGCTCCTTTCACACTGTCAACCCCTATCATTGGATTCAAGCTCCTTCTCTACAGTCAGAGGCAGCGTCCCAGCGCCCGGGGTCCCGGCAAACTCACCAGCGAGTGGCCCAGATGCTCCGACACGTTCTCCGACACGTAGATAAGTTTCCCCTCGCTGCTCAAGGCGATCAGGAAGCCGGGGAGGGAGTGCAGGAAGTCAGTCAGCTCAGTGGGCGAAATCAGAGGGAGCGCCCCTTCCAAGGTGCCTTCTGGAGACAGAGAGGGAGAGAGGGAGTGAGACCCTTGTTCGAGAGAGGAGAGGAGGGGAGAGGGGAGGAGAGGAGGGGGGGGGGACGGGCGAGGTGGGCTATAAATTCAGGACAAGCACCTGACTGAGAGGGACCAGAGACCCCCCCCCCCCACCTCCAGGCCATTCACAACCCACCAGCAGGAGCATTTAATATTTCCAGATCCACACTTGTAAAAGTGGATCAAGGGATCGGACTTTTATTAAGAGTCAGTACGGACACGATGGGCTGAACGGCCTCTTTTTGTGACTCCTGGTGACATTTGGTCACTTAAGTGGCAGTTAGTGGGGGGGGGGGGTGGTGGAAGGGGGTTTTGTGGGGCGGGAAGCTCCCTGATATTTACCTGGACCGAAGAAGACGGATTTCCTGGTGTAGATACACGCCAGCGACATGATGTGCAGGTAAGAGAGTCTGGATTTGTCAGTGTCCGAGATCGGCAGCAGTTCCTTCAGGTTCCTGATCTCAGTGTTAATCTGATCCCTTCTGGCTTTCGAGGCGCCCTTGGTGGATCTGTACATGTTGTTGTGCCTCCGTGTCTGTCCCCTCTCCCTCTGGCCGGACCTGAGCTCTTGACGCTCACTCTGCCGCTCTCTCAGTTTCAGGGAGCCCCTGTCTCTTGCACCAGACCTGGATGCTGCTGTTGCTTCGATCTGGTGCTGGAGGCTCAGGCGAAGCCGCCTTTTATAGGCTGCCGGCTGCTGGGGGCAGGGCTAACGCGGCGGGGACTGGTTCACATCAGGAGCGAGAGGCAGGAGGGAGAGGGAGAGGGAGGGGGAAAGGATCTCTGTCTCCGTGACTAAAATCAAGCGTCACTTCTACAGGGAGATGACGCCAGAACTCAGAACTCCCAATTAGGAGAAAAACCGAAACTCGACTGATGGGGGAGGGATAGAGAGAGAGGGGGAGGTAGAGAAAGAGGGGGAGGTAGAGAAAGAGGGGGAGGTAGAGAGAGAGAGAGAGACGAATAGAGAGGGAGAAGGACAGAGATAGAGATAGAGACGGAAAGAAACAGAGAAGGATGGAGAGGGGGGAGGGAGACAGAGACGCGTAGAGAGAGGATAGAGAGAGAGGGGAGGGAGAGAGACGGATAGAGAGAGAGAAGGATAGGGAGAGACGGGAGGGAGAGAGAGACGGATAGAGAGAGGATAGAGAGGGGGGAGGGAGAGAGATACATGGATAGAGAGAGGGATAGAGAGAGGGAGATGGAGAGAGAGGAATAGAGAGAGAGGGATAGAGAAAGAGGGATCGGGAGAGACCGATAGAGAGGAGGGAGAGAGATGGATAGAGAAAGAGGGGTTAGAGAGAAAGGGATAGCGAGAGGGGGTAGAGAGAGACATAGAAAAATAGAAACAAGGATGTACAGAGAAAATGATACAGAGAGAGACGGGTACAGATGGAGATGAGGAGAATAATATTGAAGGGATGTACAGACACTGGATCACTCAGAGAATAGAATAGATAGAGGCACAGAGTAGGGAAAGAGAGAGGGGGAGAGACAATAGAGGGGAGACAGAGTGTGGGGGAGAGAGAGAGACGGAACTGGGAAGACAGAGATAGAGGGGGATCTTACACAGAGTAGGGAGAAGGAGAGAGGAGGACTAGAGAGGAAGAGGGAGAGATGGGGGCAGACAGAGAGAGAGAGGCTCATACGGAAAGAGACATTGAGGAGAGATGGGCCATGCTGTATATGGTCACTGAGAGGGGAATTCAGGGTGTAGAGGCAGCTCTGAAGATCGGGTGAGAAGCTGAAAGGAATTGAGTTGTATTTCCAGGCGGCGGCTGCGCCGTTCAGCACCAGAGACCGTGGACAGCGCCGGTCCCAACCAGGATCAGAACGAGTGACGGCGAGAGGAGGGGGGGACAGGGAGGGAGAGAGAGGAGGGGGACAGGGAGGGAGAGAGAGGAGGGGGACAGGGAGGGAGAGAGAGGAGGGGGGGACAGGGAGGGAGAGAGAGGAGGGGGGCAGGGAGGGAGAGAGAGGAGGGACAGGGAGGGAGAGAGAGGGGGGACAGGGAGGGAGAGAGAGGAGGGGGGACAGGGAGGGAGAGAGAGGAGGGGGGACAGGGAGGGAGAGAGAGGAGGGGGGACAGGGAGGGAGAGAGAGGAGGGGGGACAGGGAGGGAGAGAGAGGAGGGGGGCAGGGAGGGAGAAAGAGGAAGGGGGACAGGGAGGGAGAGAGGAGGGGGCAGGGAGGGAGAAAGAGGAGGGGGACAAGGAGGGAGGGAAGAGAGAAACAGGGAGAGAGGGAGAGACAGAGAGGGAGGGAGGGAAGAGAGAGAAACTGAGAGGGAGATGGAGAGACAGAGAAGGATAGACAGAGAGGGAGAGACAGAGAGGGAGAGGGACAGGGAGAGACAGAGAGGGAGAGGGACCGGGAGAGACAGAGAGGGAGAGGGACAGGGAGAGACAGAGAGGGAGAGGGACCGGGAGAGACAGAGAGGGAGGGAGACAGGGAGAGACAGAGAGAGAGTGAGACACCGAGGGAGGGAAGAAGGATAGACAGAGAGGGAGAGGGAGGGGGACAGGGAGAGACAGAGAGGGAGAGGGAGAGTGACAGGGTGAGACAGAGAGGGAGAGGGAGAGGGACAGGGAGAGACAGAGAGGGAGAGGCACAGGGAGAGACAGAGAGGGACAGGGAGAGACAGAGAGGGAGAGGCACAGGGAGAGACAGAGAGGGACAGGGAGAGACAGAGAGGGAGAGGGGGAGGGACAGGGAGAGACAGAGAGGGAGAGGGATAGGGACAGGGAGAGACAGAGAGGGAGAGGGATAGGGACAGGGAGAGACAGAGAGGGAGAGGGACAGGGAGAGACAGAGAGGGAGAGGGACCGGGAGAGACAGAGAGGGAGGGAGACAGGGAGAGACAGAGAGGGAGAGGGACCGGGAGAGACAGAGAGGGAGGGAGACAGGGAGAGACAGAGAGAGAGTGAGACACGGAGGGAGGGAAGAAGGATAGACAGAGAGGGAGAGGGAGGGGGACAGGGAGAGACAGAGAGGGAGAGGGAGAGTGACAGGGTGAGACAGAGAGGGAGAGGGAGAGGGACAGGGAGAGACAGAGAGGGAGAGGCACAGGGAGAGACAGAGAGGGACAGGGAGAGACAGAGAGGGACAGGGAGAGGGACAGGGAGAGACAGAGAGGAGGAGGGACAGGGAGAAACAGAGAGGGAGAGGGAGAGGGACAGGGAGAGAGGGAGAGGGAGAGGGACAGGGAGAGACAGAGAGGGAGAGGGGGAGGGACAGGGAGAGACAGAGAGGGAGAGGGATAGGGACAGGGAGAGACAGAGAGGGAGAGGGAGAGGGACAGGGAGAGACAGAGAGGGAGAGGGACAGGGAGAAACAGAGAGAGAGAGGGAGAGGGACAGGGAGAGACAGAGAGGGAGAGGGACAGGGAGAGACAGAGAGGGAGAGGGAGAGGGACAGGGAGAAACAGAGAGAGAGAGGGATAGGGACAGGGAGAGACAGAGAGGGAGAGGGAGAGGGACAGGGAGAGACAGAGAGGGAGAGGGACAGGGAGAAACAGAGAGAGAGAGGGGGCGGGAAGAGGGAGAAACAGAGAGTTATTTTAAACAGCAGCAGGAATGATTAGAAAATGGAATAAGTGTCTCTCATTAAATAAGCCCCACTCTGAGAGGTTCACATCTCCAGATTTCCCCTTTTGAACCCATCCCTAAACCAGGAGCAAAGGGCACAACATAAAGCCTATAGACTCCACATAATCCATGCTGTGTTAAATTTCTTCCCTCTGGGACCAGTACAAGTTACTACTATCTACCTTTTCAAATGAAGATTTTATCCATATGTCAATTACAATATGATTCACTTAATCTCAGGACCTCCTGAATATGAAATAGGTCCGCTAGTACAGCGTAACAGACAGAGAAAGGGAGAGAGGGGGAGAGAGGGAGAGAGAGGCAGAGAAAGATCGGGATAGAGAGTAAGCGAGAGGGGGAGACAGAGGCAGAGAAAGATCAGGATAGAGAGTAAGGGAGAAAAAACAGACATATAGGTAAAGAGAGACAAGTCGAGAGTGACAGAGGGAGAGAAAGAGAAACACAAACAGGCTGATACAGATAGGCAGAGATAGAGTGAAATAGATAGGGAGAGACATACAGAGGGACTGACGGAGATAGGGAGAGACAGAGAGAGGGACAGACAGAGGTAGGGGAAGACAGAGAGAGCGTCAGACAGGGTTAGGGAGAGACAGAGAGAGGGACAGACAGAGATAGGGAGAGACAGACAGACAGAGATAGGGAGAGACAGAGAGCAGGACAGGCAGAGATTGGGAGAGACAGGCAGTTAGAGATAGGGAGAGACAGAGGGGAAGAGACAGAGAGAGGGACACAGACAGAGATAGGGAGAGACAGAGAGAGGGACAGACAGAGATAGGGAGACACAGACAGAAATAGGGAGAGACAGAGAGAGGGGCAGACAGAGATGGAGAGAGATAGAGAGAAGGACAGACAGAGATAAGGACAGACAGACAAACAGACAGACAGAGATGGGGAGAGACAGAGAGAGGGACAGACAGAGATAGGGAGAGCCAGACAGAGGTAGGGAGAGACAGAGGGAAGGACAGACAGAGATAGGGAGAGACAGAGATAGGGAGAAACGGAGGAACAGACAGAGATAAGGAAAAACAGATAGAGGGACAGAGAGATAGGGGTGACAGAGAGACAGAAACAGACAGAGATAGGAACAGACAGACAGATAGACTCAGGGAGAGACAGAGAGAGGGACAAGCAGAGATGGGGAGAGACAGAGAGAAGGACAGACAGAGATAGCGACAGACAAACAGACAGACAGAGAAGGGGAGAAACAGAGAGAGGGACAGACAGATAGGGAGAGACAAAAGAGGGACAGACAGAGACAGGGACAGACAGACAGACAGAAATAGGGAGAGACAAAGCGATGGACAGACAGAGATAGGGAGAGACAGACAGATAGACTCAGGGAGAGAAAGAGAGAGGGACATGCAGAGATGGGAAGAGACAGAGAGAAGGACAGAACGAGATAGGGACAGACAGACAGATAGAGATAGGGAGAGACAGAGAGCAGGACAGGCAGAGATTGGGAGAGTCAGGCAGATAGAGATAAGGAGAGACAGAGGGGGAGAGACAGAGAGAGGGAGACAGACAGAGATAGGGAGGGACAGAGAGAGGGAGTGAGACAGAGAAAGGGAGAGACAGACAGACAGGCAGGGATAGGGTGAGGCTGAGAGAGGGGCAGACAGAGATAGGGAGAGACAGACAGACAGGCAGACAGAGATAGGAAGAGGCAGAGAGAGGGACAGACAGGGTTAGGGAGAGACAGACAGCTAGACTCAGGGAGAGACAGAGAGAGGGACATGCAGAGATGGGGAGGGATAGAGAGAGGGACAGAAAGACATAGGGACAGACAGACAGACAGACAGACAGAGATAGGGAGAGGCAGAGAGACAGACAGATAGAGTTAGGGAGAGACAGACAGACAAAGGTAGGGAGAGACAGAGAGAGGGACAGACAGAGTTAGGGAGAGACAGAGAGATAGACAGATAGAGATAGGGAGAGACAGAGAGACAGACAGACAATGGTAGGAAGAGACAAAGATAGGGACAGACAGAGATAGGGGGAGACAGGCAGATAAAGGTAGGGAGAGGCAGAAATGTACAGAGATAGGGAGAGACAGAGAGAGGGACAGAGAGGGAGAGGCAGAGAGAGGGATTGACGAAGATAGGGTGAGACAGACAGAGATAGGGAGAGACAGACAGAGATAGGGAGAGGCAGATAGAAGGATAGACAGAGATAGGGAGGGACAGACAGAGATAGGGAGAGACAGGGAGAGGGACAGACAGAGATAGGGAGAGACAGAGAGACAGACAGATAGAGATAGGGAAAGGCAGAGCTAGTGACAGACAGTGATAGGGAGATACATTAAGAGGGACAGAGAGAGGGACAGACAGAGATAGGGACAGACAGACAGAGATAGGGAGAGACTGAGAGAGGGACAGATGGAGACAGGGAGAGAAGACAAACAGAGATAGAGAGAGGCAGACAGATAGACTCAGGGAGAGACAGAGAGAGGGACAAGCAGAGATGGGGAGAGATAGAGAGAGGGACAGAAAGAGATCAGGACAGACAGACAGACAGAGATAGGGAGAGACAGAGAGAGGGACAGACAGAGTTAGGGAGAGACAGACAGACAGAGGTAAGGAGAGGCAGAGACAGGGACAGACAGAGTTAGGGAGAGACAGAGAGAGAGCCAAAGGTAGGGAGAGACAGAGAGAGGGACAGACAGAGTTAGGGAGAGACAGACAGAGATAGGGAGAGATTGAGAGAGGGACAGACAGAGTTAGGGAGAGACAGACAATGGTAGGAAGAGACAAAGATAGGGACAGACAGAGATAGGGGGAGACAGGCAGATAAAGGTAGGGAGAGGCAGAGAGGCAGAAACATAGAGATAGGGAGAGACAGAGAGAGGGAGAGGCAGAGAGAGGGATTGACAGAGATAGGGTGAGACAGATAGACAGACAGAGATCGGGTGAGGCAGAGAGAGGGATGGACGGAGATAGGGGGAGACAGACAGAGTTAGGGAAAGACAGACAGACAGAGATAGGGAGAGACAGGAAGAGGGACAGTCAGAGATTGGGAGAGACAGACAAACAGACAGACAGAGAGAGGGAGAGACAGAGAGAGGGACCAAGAGAGATGGGGGAGACAGACAGATAGAGATAAGGAGAGACAGAGAGAGGGACAGACAGAGATGGGGATAATTGGAGAGACAGACAAAGATTGGGAGAGACAGAGAGAGGTACAGACAGAGATCAAAAGAGACAGAGAGACAGACAGAGATAGGGAAAGACAGACAGAGGGACAGACAGAGTTAGGGATGGACAGAGAGACAAACAGACAGAGATAGGCAGGGACAGGAAGAGGGACAGATAGAGATAGGGAGACACAGACAAACAGAAACATAGAGGGATAGGGAGCGACAGAGAGAGGGACGGAGAGAGGGACAGAGAGAGGGAGAGACAGAGAGTGGGACACACAGAGGTAGGGACAGACAGAGAGAAAGACAGACAGAGATAGGGAGGGACAGAGAGAGGGACTGATAGTGATAGGGAGAGACAAAGAGACTGACAGACAGGGATAGGGAGAGACAGGGAGAGGGACAGACAGAGTTAGGGAGAGACAGTCAAACAGAAACATCGAGGAATAGGGAGAGACAGAGAGAGGGACAGAGAGACAGAGAGTCAGAGAGTGGGACAGACAGAGGTAGGGACAGATAGAGAGAAAGACAGAGTTTTGGAGAGGCAGAGAGAGGGACAGACAGAAGTACAGAGAGACAGAGAGACAGACAAAGAACAGGAGAGACAGACAGGGATAGGGAGGGACAGAGAGGGGGACTGATGGTGATAGGGAGAGAAAAAGAGACAGACAGACAGAGATAGGGGGAGGCAGATAGAAGGATAGACAGGGATAGGGAGAGACAGAGTGATTGACAGAGATAGGGAGGGACAAGGAGAGGGACAGATAGAGATAAGGAGAGACAGGAAGAGGGTCAATCAGAGATTGGGAGAGACAGACAAACAGACAGACAGAGATAGGGAGAGACAGGAAGAGGGACAGATAGAGATAGGGAGACACAGACAAACAGAAACATAGTGGGATAGAGAGAGACAGAGAGAGGGATGGAGAGAGGGACAGAGAGAGGGAGACACAGAGAGTGGGAGAGACAGAGGTAGGGACAGACAGAGAGAAAGACAGACAGAGATAGGGAGGGATGGAGAGAGAGACTGATGGTGATAGGGAGAGACAAAGAGACTGACAGACAGGAATAGGGAGAGACAGAGAGAGGGACAAACAGAGTTAGGGAGAGACAGAGACAGACAGAGTTTCAGAGAGGCAGAGAGAGGGACAGACGGAGGTACGGAGAGACAGAGAGACAGAAAAATATTAGGAGAGACAGACAGAGATAGGGAGAGACAGACAGATAGAAAGACAGACAGAGATAAGGAGAGCCGGAGGGGCAGACGAAGTTAGGGAGAGACAGAGAGGGGGACAGACAGAGATAGGGAGAGACAAACAGACAGAAAGACAGACAAAGGGAGAGCCAGAGAGAGGGGCAGACAAAGTTGGGGAGAGACAGAGAGGGGGACAGACAGAGATAGGGAGAGATAGAGAGGGACAGATAGAGATAGGGAGAGACAGACAGACAGACAGACAGAGATAGGGAGAGGCAGAGAGAGGGACAGTCAGAGAAAGGGAGAGACAGAGACAGACAGACAGGGATAGTGAGAGACAGATGGAGGGACAGAGATAGGGAGAGACAGAGAGGGACAGACAGAGATAGGGAGAGACAGACAGACAGACAGGGATAGGTAGAGGTTGAGAAGGGACAGACGGAGATAGGGAGAGACAGAGACAGACAGGTATAGGAAGAGACAGAGAAACAGACAGACAGAGATAGGGAGAGACAGAGAGGGACAGACAGAGATAGGGAGCAACAGATGGACAGACAGGGATAGGTAGAGGTTGAGAAGGGACAGACGGAGATAGGGAGAGACAGAGACAGACAGACAGGTATAGGAAGAGACAGAGAGACACACAGAGACAGGGAGTGACAGAGAGAGGGACAGACAGAGAGAGGGAGACACAGAGAGTCAGAAACATACAAACATAAGGAGAGACAGGAAAAGGGACAGAGAGAGGGAGAGACAGAGAGAGGGACAGACTCAGGTAGGGAGAGACAGACAGAGATAGGGAGAGACAGAGTGAGGGGCAATCAGAGATAAGGAGAGGCTGAGAGACAGGCTGGCTGGATAAGACTTGGGAAATATTTGTAGCATTTCATGATAGCTGGGAGTGACTGTGGAGAAATGAGCAGACAGGAACAGAACGCAGCCAACAGTTTGCCTGCTCATCACTGAGGACAGGTACAGACTCAGGTGTCAAACAGCAGCCCTCTGGAAAGCTACCTTGTAAGTGTAAAGGTTACAGAGCCCTCAGTGAGTCCTACCATCTCCCAGGGAGTTCTGGCAGCAGCCAGTGCTCACCTTTTCCAGTAACCTGGTTTCATCTGTGGAGCAAGACCCCAACACCACTACAAGGCCCTCTCCTGCAGGCCCACGGTCTGAGAGCAGGGAAATCCCTGGGCTCGATTCCTAGCTGAAACAGAATTAGCAAACCCCACTGGAAGGGGCTATAGCTTGCTTTTCATTTAGGCTAAGCTGACATTTATTGCCCCTCTCTAATTTCGCCTGCAGAAGGTGGTGGTGAGCTGCCTTCTTGAACCGCTGCAGTCCATGTGGTGTAGGTACACCCACAGTGCTGTTAGGGAGGGAGTTCCAGGATTTTGACCCAGCAGCAGTGAAGGAACGGCCGATATATTTCCAAGTGGGTGACTTGGAGGGGAACTTCCAGGTGGTGGTGTTCCCCATGTGTCTGCTACCCTTGTCCTTCTAGATGGTAGAGGTCGTGGGTTTGGAAGGTGCTGTCTAAGGAGCCTTGGTGAGTTGCTGCAGTGCATCTTGTAGATGGTACACACACTGCTGCTACTGTGCGTCGGTGGTGGAGGGAGTGAATGTTTGTGGATGTGGTGCCAATCAAGCGGGCTGCTTTGTCCTGGATTGTGTTGAGCTTCTTGAGTGTTGTGGGAGCTGCACTCATCCAGGCAAGTGGGGAGTATTCCATCACACTCCTGACTTGTGCCTTGTTGATGGTGGACAGGCTTTGGGGAATCAGGAGGTGAGTTACTTACCACAGGATTCCCAGCCTCTGACTGCTCTTGTAGCCACAGTATTTATATGGCTAGTCCAGTTCAGTTTCTGGCCAATGTAAACCCCCAGGATGTTGATAGTGGGGGATTCAGTGATGGTAATGCCATCACTGGTTGTATTCTGTCTTGTTGTGATGGTGATGGCTGTCTTGTTGGAGATGGTCATTGCCTGACACTTGTGTGGTGTGAATGTTACTTGCCACTTGTCAGCCCAAGCCTGGATATTGTCCAGGTCTTGATGCATTTGGCCATGGACTGCTTCAGTATCTGAGGAGTCGTGAATGGTGCTGAACATTGTGCAATCATCAGCGAACATCCCCACTTCTGACCTTATGATGGAAGGAAGGTCATTGATGAAGCAGCTGAAGGTGGTTGGGCCGAGGACACTAACCTGAGGAACTCCTGCAGTGATGTCCTGGAGCTGAGAAGACTGACCTCCAACATTCTCAACCATCTTCCTCTGTGCTGGGTGTGACTCCAACCAGCGGAGAGTCCCATTGACTCCAGTTTTGCTGGGACTCCTTGATGCCACACTCAGTCAAATGCTGCCTTGATGTCAAGGGCAGTCACTCTCACCTTACATCTTGAGTTCAGCCATTTCTAGACATCACGTGGAGTGAATCGAATTGGCTGAAGACTGGCATCTGTGATGCTGGGGACCTCTGGAGGAGGCCGAGATGGATCATCCACTCAGCACTTCTGGCTGAAGATTGTAGCAAATGCTTCAGCCTTATCTTTTGCACTGATGTGCTGGGCTCTTCCATCATTGAGGATGGGGATATTTGTGGAGCCTCCTCCTCCAGTGAGTTGTTTAATTGTCCACCACCATTCACAACTGGATGTGGCAGGACTGCAGAGCTTAGATCTGATCTGTTGGTTGTGGGATCACTTAGCTCTGTCCATCACTTGCTGCTTATGCTGGTCGGCACACAAGTAATCCTGTGTTATAGCTTCACCAGGTTGACACCTCATTTTTAGGTATGCCTGGTGCTGCTCCTGACATGCCTTCCTGCACTCTTCATTGAACCAGGGCTGATCCCCTGGCTTGATGGTAATGGTAGAGTGGGGGATATGCTGGGCCATGAGGTTACAGACAGAGTGTGAGTACAATTCTGCTGCTGCTGATGGCCCACAGCACCTCTTGGGTGCCCAATTTTGAGTTGCTAGATCTATTCAAAGTCTATCCCATTTAGCACGGTGGTAGTTCAGACGACACGATAGAAGGGAGCCTTGAAGGCGAAGATGTGACTTCACCTCCACAAGGGCTGTGTTCCGATGACTTGTACCAATACAATCATTGTCAAATGGAACAGGTATATTGGTGAGGTGAGGTACAGAACCCCTGAAATAAGACAAACAGGGTTTCAAAAAGGCCACCAGCTACTGGCTGTCTCCATTTGGGAGTAAGAACTTGTTCCAGAATGTTGTACTGGGCTGTGAGGCATCACATGTCTCAACAGATGGTGGAAACGTATGAGGGATTCTGGTGGTGGGGAGGTACTGGAACCCGTACCCCAGTGAGAGTCAGTGTGTGTGGGACCCGTACCCCAGTGAGAGTCAGTGTGTATGTCACCCGTATCCCAGTGAGAGTCTGTGTGTGTGGGACCCGTGCCCCAGTGAGAGTCAGTGTGTGTGGGACCCGTACCCCAGTGAGAGTCAGTGTGTGTGGGACCCGTACCCCAGTGAGAGTCAGTGTGTGTGGGACCCGTACCCCAGTGAGAGTCAGTGTGTGTGGGACCCCTACCCCAGTGAGAGTCAGTGTGTGTGGGACCCATACCCCAGTGAGAATCAGTGTGTGTGGGACCCGTGCCCCAGTGAGAGTCATCGTGTGTGGGACCCGTACCCCAGTGAGAGTCAGTGTGTGTGGGACCCGTACCCCAGTGAGAGTCAGTGTGTGTGGGACCCGTACCTCAGTGAGAGTCAGTGTGTGTGGAAAATGTGACATCTCCTCTCCTGAAGGTGCTGACTCTCACTGGGGTACAAGGTCCCCCTCCTCTCCTGAAGGTGCTGACACTCATTGGGGTACAGGTCCCCCTCCTCTCCTGAAGGTGCTGACTCTCACTGGGGTACAGGTCCCCCTCCTCTCCTGAAGGTGCTGACTCTCACTGGGGTACAGGTCCCCCTCCTCTCCTGAAGGTGCTGACTCTCACTGGGGTACATGGTCCCCCTCCTCTCCTGAAGGTGCTGACTCTCACTGGGGTACAGGTCCCCCTCCTCTCCTGAAGGTGCTGACTCTCACTGGGGTACAGGTCCCCCTCCTCTCCTGAAGGTGCTGACTCTCACTGGGGTACAGGTCCCCCTCCTCTCCTGAAGGTGCTGACTCTCACTGGGGTACAGGTCCCCCTCCTCTCCTGAAGGTGCTGACTCTCACTGGGGTACAGGTCCCCCTCCTCTCCTGAAGGTGCTGACTCTCACTGGGGTACAGGTCCCCCTCCTCTCCTGAAGGTGCTGACTCTCACTGGGGTACAGTTCCCCTCCTCTCCTGAAGGTGCTGACTCTCACTGGGTTAAGGGTCCCCTCCTCTCCTGAAGGTGCTGACTCTCACTGGGGTACAGGTCCTCCTCCTCTCCTGAAGGTGCTGACTCTCACTGGGGTACAGGTCCCCCTCCTCTCCTGAAGGTGCTGACTCTCACTGGGGTACAGGTCCCCTCCTCTCCTGAAGGTGCTGACTCTCAATGGGTTAAGGGTCCCCTCCTCTCCTGAAGGTGCTGACTCTCACTGGGGTACAGGTCCCCCTCCTCTCCTGAAGGTGCTGACTCTCACTGGGGTACAGGACCCCCTCCTCTCCTGAAGGTGCTGACTCTCACTGGCGTACAGGGTCCCCCTCCTCTCCTGAAGGTGCTGACTCTCACTGGGTTAAGGGTCCCCTCCTCTCCTGAAGGTGCTGACTCTCACTGGGTTAAGGGTCCCCTCCTCTCCTGAAGGTGCTGACTCTCACTGGGGTACAGGTCCCCCTCCTCTCCTGAAGGTGCTGACTCTCACTGGGGTACAGGTCCCCCTCCTCTCCTGAAGGTGCTGACTCTCACTGGCGTACATGGTCCCCCTCCTCTCCTGAAGGTGCTGACTCTCACTGGGTTAAGGGTCCCCTCCTCTCCTGAAGGTGCTGACTCTCACTGGGTTAAGGGTACCCTCCTCTCCTGAAGGTGCTGACTCTCACTGGGGTACAGGTCCCCCTCCTCTCCTGAAGGTGCTGACTCTCACTGGGTTAAGGGTCCCCTCCTCTCCTGAAGGTGCTGACTCTCACTGGGGTACAGGTCCCCCTCCTCTCCTGAAGGTGCTGACTCTCACTGGGGTACAGGTCCCCCTCCTCTCCTGAAGGTGCTGAGGGGTCAGTTACCAGGGGGCACAGATTGAAGGTGATTGGTAGAAGGATTAGAGGGCACATGAGGGGAAACCTTTTTCACCCAGATGGTTATAGGCGTTTGGAATTCACTGCGCGGATTGTGGTTGAGGCTGAAAGAGTCGGCATTTCAAAGGTACCTGGATCTGCATCTGAAGCACTGGAACCTGCAAAGCTACGGACCAGGGGCTGGGAGGTTTTGGGGTGGCGCAGCCATGATGTGCTGAAAGGCCTCTTTCTGGTCGATGGTTTTGAGATCCCGATGTTGCTGGAGCGGGAACCAGTGTCATTTTTAATATTTTTATTCATTCACAGGATGTGGGGGTCACTGGCTGGGCCAGAATTTGCCATGTTCACTGGGCAGAGTCACACGTAGGGTGGGTCACACGTAGGCCAGACCGGGTAAGGAAGGGCAGATTTCCTTCCCTAATGGGGGCATTAGTGAACCAGATGGGTTTTTACAACAATCGGCAATGGTTTCATAGTCATCGTCAGACTTTTAATTCCAGATGTTTACTGAATTCAAGTTCCACCACTTGATTTGTACCTGGGTCCCTGGAGCATCGTCCCTGGGTCTCTGGATTATTGGGATCGTTTCAATGGTGGGGTGATGGGTGAAGGATACTGGGTGCAGGTTCGGACACGGGGGCAGCAGAGTTTTGGCTGAGCTGAAGTTGAATGTGGGAGAGTCGCCGGGAGAGTGTTGGGTCCAGTGGTTTCCTAATTACAGTTCGTCAGAGAGATGAAAGACAAATTATAATCGAGCTGCTTCTTGGACCCGCACGTTTAAGGAACCATAGTCCGTCTAAACGATTCTATTTTTAAGTTGTGAAAGATTCTAACGCTGCGTCACACATGCAACAAGCTTAAAATAAATCCTTTCTTTATATTCCTTGGACCATTGTTCCTCCCGCTAACTCTAAATGAAATCGATCCAAAACAGACTCAGTGTTTTCATTGTTCTGACACTCAATGAGATTGAAGTGGTCCTTACTGCCCCCTAGTGTCAATGTCCATTCAGTGCCACCTTCTTGTATTAATATATCGGGATATCGATAACAACATCAATGTATAGCACTGAAACAGGCCATTCAACCCACCTGCTGGTGTTTCTAATCCACACGAACCTCCTCCCACCCCCCCTCTCCATCTCCCCCCATCACCATATCCTTCTATTCTTTTCTCCCTCATGTGTTTATCCAGCTTCCCCCTTAAATGTATCGATACTATTCACCTCGACCACTCCCTGTGGGAGCGAGTTCCACATTCTCCCCACTCTCTGGGTGAAGGAGTTTCTCCTGAATTCCCCATCGGATTTATTAGTGACTGTCTTATATCGATGGCCCCTAGTTCTGGTATTCCTACAAGTGGAAACATCTTCTCTACATCGACCCTATTGAAACTCCCTCCATCATTTTAAAGAGCTCGATCAGGTCACCCCTCAGCCTTCTCCCGGTCTGTTCACTCATTCCTGATAGTGATAACGTTCCAACCCTCCCTAGATACAGGTGTGGTGTCAGAGGACATGAAGATTACAGATATTACATGCCTGGTCATCAAAACACAGAAGGTTAAACTTGTCAATTACAGAGCAGCCAGTTTAATGTTCATTGTGGGAGTGTTCTTGAGAAAAAGAAGCTGGGAGAAAATTAACAACTTCTTAAACAACTAGGTAGAGAACGTTTCAATATCAAACAATGTCACCAAGGTGCTTTACTGGAGTGTAACCAGCAGAATTTCACCCCAAGACGCATAAGGAGATATTAGGGACCAAAAGTTCAGACAAAGAGGTTGGTTTTAAGGAGCGTTTGAAAGGGGCAGAGATAGAGAGAGAGAAGTGGTGAAGTTTAGGGAGGGAATCCCAGAGCTTAGGGTCCCAGGCAGCTGAAGGCACGGCCACCTATGGTGGAGCGATGGGAATCGGGGGATGGTCAAGAGGCCGGAATTGGAGGAGCGCAGAGATCTCGGAGGGTTGTAGGGGCTGGAGGAGGTTACAGAGATAGGGAGGTTTGTAGGGACTGGAGGAGGTTACAGAGATAGGGAGGGGTGTAGGGACTGGAGGAGGTTACAGAGATAGGGAGGGTTGTAGGGGCTTGAGAAGGTTACAGAGATAGGGAGGGTTTTAGGGACTGGAGGAGGTTACAGAGATAGGGAGGGTTGTAGGGGCTAGAGGAGGTTACAGAGATGGGGAGGGTTGTAGGGGCTTGAGAAGGTTACAGAGATAGGGAGGGTTTTAGGGACTGGAGGAGGTTACAGAGATAGGGAGGGTTGTAGGGGCTGTAGGAGGTTACAGATATAGGGAGGGTTGTAGGGGCTGGAGGAGGTTACAGGGATAGGGAGGGTTGTAGGGGCTGTATGAGGTTACAGAGATAGGGAGGGTTGTAGGGGCTGGAGGAGGTTACAGAGATAGGGAGGGTTGTAGGGGCTGGAGGATGTTACAGAGATAGGGAGGGTTGTAAGGGCTGGAGGAGGTTACAGAGATAGGGAGGGTTGTAAGGGCTGGAGGACAGTTGCTGTGCAGAGAGAAGTAGTTGCTATTAGCCAAGTAGAGATTGTGGTGTGAAGACAGTGGCTTTGGTCTTTCCAATATTTATTTGGAGGGAATTTCACATAATCCAGCACAGAAATACCTGGACAGCAATGAAAGAGCTGCAGGGCCATTGGTGCTGTCTAGTTTCAGGATTGATTGACGATAACAATTGTGTACCATACTTCACCAAGCAGCAGGGAACACACTGCTGAGAGAAAGCTGCAACTCAGAACAGAGAAATAAAGGAACCACACCTTCCGGAGTCTGGAATGGCAAGTCCGGAGCATCAGAGTGTGGGATCAGAGTGTCCAGAGTCTGGGATCCAACAGTCCAGAGTGTGCGATTGGAGTGTCCAGAGTCTTGGATCAGAGCGACAGCATCTGGGATCGGAGGGTCTAGAGTCTGGGATCGGAGGGTCAGAGTCTGGGATCCAAGAGTCCAGAGTCTGGGATCAGAGGGTCCAGAGTCTGGGATCAGAGGGTCAGAGTCTGGGATCCAAGGGTCCAGAGTCTGGGATCTAAGAGTCCAGAGTCTGGGATTTGAGGGTCCAGAGTCTGGGATCAGAGGGTCAGAATCTGGGCTCAGAGGGTGAGAGACTGGGATTGGTGGGTCCAGAGTCTGAGATCGGAGTGTCCAGAGTCTGGGATCGGAGTGTCCAGTGTCTGGGATTTGAGGGTTCAGAGTCTGGGATCAGAGGGTCCAGAGTCTTGGATCGGAGGGTTCAGAATCTGGGATCAGAGGGTCAGAATCTGGGATCAGAGGGTCAGAGTCTGGGATCAGAGGGTCCAGAGTCTGGGATCGGAGGGTCAGAGTCTGGGATCAGAGGGTCAGGGTCTGGGATTGGAGGGTTCAGAATCTGGGATCAGAGGGTCAGGGTCTGGAATCGGAGGGTTCAGAATCTGAGATCAAAGGGTCAGAGTCTGGAATCGGAGTGTCCAGTGTCTGGGATTTGAGGGTTCATAGTCTGGGATCAGAGGGTTCAGTGTCTGGGATTGGAGGGTCCAGAGTCTGGGATCGGAGGGTCCAGAGTCTGGAATCGGAGGGTCCAGAGTCTGGGATTGGAGGGTTCATAGTCTGGAATCAGAGGGTTCAGAGTCTGGGATCCATGGATCCAAGACTGGGATTGGAAGATCCAGAGTCTGGGATCGGTAGGTCCAGGTTCTGGGATCAGAGAGTCCCGTGTCTGGAAATGGAGGGTCCGGAGTCTGGGATTGGAGGGTCCAGAGTCTGGGATCAGAGGGTTCAGAGTCTGGGATCAGTGGATCCAAGACTGAGATTGGAAGATCCAGAGTCTGGTATCAGTAGGTCCAGGTTCTGGGATCGGAGAGTCCTGTGTCTGGGATTGGAGGGCCCAGAGTCTGGAAATGGAAGGTCTAGCGTCTGAGATCGGAGGGTCTAGAGTCTGGGATCAGAGGGTCAGAGTCTGGGATCCAAGGGTCCAGAGACTGGGATCAGAGGGTCCAGAGTCTGGAATCGGAGGGTCAGGGTCTGGGATCCAAGAGTCCAGAGTCTGGGATCAGAGGGTCCAGAGTCTGGGATCAGAGGGTCAGAATCTGGGCTCAGAGGGTGAGAGACTGGGATTGGTGGGTCCAGAGTCTGAGATCGGAGTGTCCAGAGTCTGGGATCGGAGTGTCCAGTGTCTGGGATTTGAGGGTTCAGAGTCTGGGATCAGAGGGTCCAGAGTCTTGGATCGGAAGGTTCAGAATCTGGGATCAGAGGGACAGAGTCTGGGATTGGAAGATCCAGAGTCTGGTATCAGTAGGTCCAGGTTCTGGGATCAGAGAGTCCTGTGTCTGGGATTGGAGGGCCCAGAGTCTGGAAATGGAAGGTCCAGCGTCTGAGATCGGAGGGTCCAGAGTCTGGGATTGGAAGGTCCAGAGTCTGGGATCAGAGGGTCCAGAGTCTGGGATCAGAGGGTCCAGAGTCTGGGATCGGAGGGTCCAGAGTCTGGGATCGAAGGGTCAAAGTCTGGGATCAGAGGGTCAGAATCTGGGATCAGAGGGTCAGGGTCTGGGATCAGAGGTCAGGGTCTGGGATCAGAGGCTCCAGAGTCTGGGATCGGAGGGTCAGGGTCTGGGATCAGAGGGTCAGAGTCTGGGATTAGAGGGTCAGAGTCTGGGATCAGACAGTCTAGAGGCTGGGATCGAAGAGCAGTGTCTGGGATTGGAGGGTGGAGTTGCGATCGGGGGTGGGGGGTGTCCATGTCTGGGATCGGATGGTCCGTGTCTGGGATCGGATGGTCCGTGTCTGGGATTGGATGTTTGGAATGCCACAGCCAAACCTCCACAGGCAGCAGCTGGATATTTTCTATTTTTTAATTCATTCAAGGGATGTGGGTGTCGCTGGCTGGGCCCAGCATTTATTGCCCATCCCTAATTGCCCTTGAGAAGGGGGTGGTGAGCTGTCTTCTTGAACTGTTGCAGTCCATGTGGTGTAGGTACACCCACAGTGCTGTTAGGGAGGGAGTTCCAGGATTTTGACCCAGCGACAGTGAAGGAACGGCCGATATATTTTCAAGTCAGGATGGTGAGTGGCTTGGAGGGGAACTTCCAGGTGGTGGTGTTCCCCATGTGTCTGCTGCCCTTGTCCCTCTAGATGGTAGTGGTCGTGGGTTTGGAAGGTACTGTCGAAGGAGCCTTGGTGAGTTCCTGCAGTGCATCTTGTAGATGGTACACACACTGCTGCTACTGTGTGTCGGTGGGGGAGGGAGTGAATGTTTGTGGATGTGGTGCCAAACAAGCGGGGCTGCTTTGTTCTGGACAGTGTCCAGCTTCTTGAGTGTTGTGGGAGCTGCACTCATCCAGGCAAGTGGGGAGTATTCCATCCCACTCCTGACTTTGTGCCTTGTAGATGGTGGACAGGCTTTGGGGAGTCAGGAGGTGAGTTACTCACCACAGGATTCCCAACCTCTGACCTGCTCTTGTAGCCACAGTATTTATATGGCTGGTCCAGTTCAGTTGCTGGTCAATGGTAACCCCCAGGATGTTGATACTGGGGGATTCAGTGATGCTAATACTATTGAATGTCAAGGGGCAATGGTTGGATTCTCTCTTGTTGGGGAGGGTCATTGCCTGACACTTGTGTGGCGTGAATGTTACTTGACACTTGTCCGTCTTGCTGCATTTGGACATGGACTGCTTCAGTACCTGAGCAGTCGTGAATGGTGCTGAACATTGTGCAATCATCAGCGAACATCCCCACTTCTGACCTTATGATGGAAGGAAGGTCATTGATGAAGCAGCTGAAGATGGTTGGGCCGAGGACACTAACCTGAGGAACTCCTGCAGTGATGTCCTGGAGCTGAGATGACTGACCTTCAACAACTACAACCAT